>NW_027395756.1:84735-308703 GCF_047715665.1 Aspergillus karnatakaensis
CAATAATCCCACAGAATTGAGGATGGGTTGGAAAATACCCTCCTTGACTCCCACCGTGCCGACCATCTCCCAGCCCTCCGCCGAGATAGACTCCATTATCACCGTCATAAAGGGGTTCGTGTCTGCTCTAAATGCTAAAAACTCCGTCGAGTTCGAGAAGTACTGCGTTCGAGCAGGGGGTATGTCGCTATGGCCACCGGCACCCACACTACCTCGGTTTTGCACGATTGGCGCGTTCGTGGAGCATATCGCAAAGGTAGAAGTCGAAATCGATGAGCGTATCTGGGATCCGGAAGTGAAGGTGTACGAGGCAGGAAATCTTGCCGCTGTTTGGGCCCCATTTCGAGCAAAGGTGGATGGCGTTGTGGACCATGTGGGCGTGGAGCTGTTTATTCTGCACAAACTCAATGGAAGATGGAAGGTAACCGGGCTCGCTGATTCATGCCGGCGACCAACAGAGGAGGAGAAGACATTGTTATTCTGAAGGGATGAGAAGGAAAAGAGAGACCGGCCGAAGCCATAGAGGTGTGGGTGAAGCGACTGGGCGACGACACGGAAAGAAATCGTGATATGAAGACCAACAACTGCTATGCTATGTACCTAAAAAAAAAATGTACGGGTAGGGTATATATGTGAAGTACCCATGTCTATATATGCTCAGGCCTTTCTACCTCTAAGGAGTTCCCATCCAACACTTCCGTTTTCCCCTTCCTTGATACTCATCTCGTCAACAGCTTTCACAAGATCATAGCAGATTTCCTCAGACACCACACTGTCTTGCTTGTAACTAGGGTGTTTGGCAACGAACTCACGAATCCACTTGGCACCAGTCCAGAGAGTACCGTTGGCGCGTTTCCTTATTAAATCGAGATATCTGGCCAGAGAACAGCGTGTCTCAACATCTACGTTGACACTGTTCAGGTACGACTCAACAAGGGGAATCAACCCCGGAAATGATCCATCAGCAGATCCATTAATGATGTCGGAAATGCTCATAAGCTCATATTCAGACTCAACGGGGGCGAGAGGTGGAGAGGGAGGAGGCGTATTATATGCTGAAGGCGTAGCCGATGAGGTGTTACTATCACTTGATGAGTGCTGATTCCTGCGAGCCGGCGGGGAGAACGGATCCTTTCGGAAGTAAAATTTCTCATCTAGCACGGCATTTCGTGCGTGTGCCGTCTCCATATTCTCGGTTGTTCTTTGGATGGGGATATAGAAGTTTAGGTCAAAACTTAAGATAGCTCGTGTCACAAGCACGATGAAGATGGCAAAGGCGGCGTTTTCAAAGTCGGTCATTTGAATCTCCATTGACCGAAACTCAACTCTCCAGCCAATATCGTGCTTTTCAGGCGGTGGCGGCTTGAACCGCATATGCTGCCAATTCGTCGATTGTAGGTTCTCAAAGTGGTCGGCTTTGCTCAGGTCCAGTTCCTGGAGGTCTTCCGAGAAAATGACAATTGGATCACGAATGAAGAGATGAGCAAAATGAGTTGCGAGAAGCTCGTCCATACCGTCTTCCATCAAGCGCTTCTTGATGTCTTCATCCACGATCAAGTCAGGGTCGAGATATTCTTTCCGAAGTCGAGGGTCTTGCGAGATGTAGGTCGAGTTCGAGGCGTATCTTGACTTAGGAATCCTCCACCGATCGGTTTTGAGGGGCTAAAAGTGGTCAGTCGAAACCCACGCGGTCAAGCCTACAAGAGAACTTACGAGCTCGCCAAGTTCCTCTTTTGTCCGATCATCCACAGCGTTGCCAATCTGGTTCCACCGAACATCGGTATCCACAAGGAATCCCTTGTAGATAGGGGTCGCAGCTGTAAGTGCTAATAAAATGGGCCCCAACGGACTCAGCTGATCGTATAACTTCCTGCCCTCCGGTATATTCTTGGCCTGAAAGGTTATCTGGAGGCAGCAACTGCCCATTCCAAAAGCCATTGCATCCATGTACACATGGTCATCCTTTGCTGCTCCGTTTCGAACGTCGGCATCCTCGGGCCATTTATGAAGATTATAGTCCACCGTTGGGTCCTTGAACGGCACGGGTGTGTTCGAATCCCTAAAGACTGGCACATTCAATTCGACCTTTCTACCCCTTCTTGCTCTGATGTTGGCTGCTAGTGTGGGAAATCTGATATGTGGGTTTGCTATCTCGTCGGGGACGAATTGAGACCGCAGCGCTGGCCCAGATGGCGGGTAATATGGCTGTATGTAGTCATCTTTCGTGCCCAACCTGGGGAAAGTCGTGAGGGTGATGGGAGACTCGTTCGGCGCCATATGCGCTTTCGCTACCTCTCGCCTGATTCAGTGTGTCAGTGGTTACAATCCGCCTTCTTTCTCAAGCAGAACATACCTCCACCTCATGTTTGACTCCACCTTGAGTAGATCCTTGAAGTCAATCCCCCACGGTCTACCAGGTGTAGCTTCGAGCATAAAGCGTCCGAACTCCGGGTGGAAATGAGGCGGTTCCTCGCCCTCACTAAATGCAGTCAGAGAGCAATCTTGGCCACCGATCCAGATCAACCCACTGTTGCTTATCCTCTGAGTATGTGCATGATCCTTCTTTCCAAAGAGCTTCGTCACGAGCTAGGGATTTAAGGATATCCGCCTGAGCGAGCGAAAGGCGAGCCTTTTTGGCAGCATCATCCAAAGCGACGACGAGATATTCAACCTAGCATTAAGAATGGTTAGCCAGTGCTTTAGGAGGCGATCCAGGGATTCTTCAGAGCTCACCTCATCACCCCATAGAAGAGCGTCACGCTCTTTACCTTTCGCCCTATGCCAATTTGCGAGTAATTGCTGCCCTATGTTAACCACATCCGAGACCTCGCGATCCTCCACAAAATGGAAGAAAGCACGAGCGCATCGAGCTAACCTCAATTCCCCATTTCCGGACCTGATCCGCTCGCTTTTTGGCCTCCGGCCACTCAAGTGCCGTCCCAAGTGCTCTGGATAGTCGCAAAGGTTAGTGACCCTACGCTGCCGACAGAAGATTTTTAACGTACAGCAGACCCATAGTATCATGCCCGCACGCTAGCGACAGCGATAGTTCTGATCCTAGTATGTGAAAGAGAGGGGATGGCGCATAGGTGAAATGGATAGCCCCGCAGAAGTGAGGAGACACCCCAAAGCGCCTGGTATAGGGCTTTTGTCGGTGACAAACAATCGCAGGAAAAGCGCGAAAGGGAAGCGAGCGGCAATATCAAGAGGGAAAAGACGAATGATAAATAATGAGGGGCGTGGAGGGGGAAAACCGCGCTGACAAAAAACTTATCGTTAACTCTATGCCCTTGGAGATTCTCGCCTGTTCTTCGGAGCAGAAGAGGGCGTCCCTATTGGTGCAGGGGAATGGCTTGCATGGCGGGACCAGTCATGCTGTAGCGGGGCCTCTGATTATTTATCGGGCGATAACGCAAATAACGCCGTTGGCGGCAGAAAACCTGATCGTTACTATTGTCCTTGATCACTGGGATCTGAGCGCAAATTGCTAAGCACTGCGGAGTCCCAAATCATGTGACTTCCTTCCCTGCCCGCATCTATCACGGATGACTTCATGTGCTGGTACCTTCCGGAGAGCAAACTGGTACCTAATAGCATAAATACTGTTGTGTACCCGCGGTGCCAACTCCCTGATTTTGATCTTCTCAAACAAAATTCAGCATCGCCGAAACAGGTAGAGCCAATGGTATCCGACCTGGTCTTCAGGAACAAATCTACTGCCCCTCAACAATGCGCTGACCCAAAAGCGACACCTCTCAATCCATTTTCCAATACGACTTTTAGCTTCACAGAGTCCAGCAGATCCCGAGTGCGAGTCATAGAGTCTTGAGAAATCGACGTGGTCGGGAAACTTGCAATGGGTGCTTGAAGAGCTCGGAAAGTCCAGTTATAGCTTAACATCAACCTTAGGTAAGTCCATGCGAAAACGATTCTGAATCTCTATTTACATAACTCGCTGTTTCGTGCAACTGGAATAGATTTGTTGATTGTGGGTGTCATTGGTATCAATTGCTCCGCGCACCGTCCTTGGCAGCTCGAAGCTCATCCATCTTCGCGACACGCTTCTTGAACTCCTCGTATTGGCACTTTTCGTAGCTGTGTCGCTCATCCTGTTGTGAAGCACAAAAAAAAACGTGTTAGCTGATGGCCACATAATGGGGAGATCAATTGAACGTTCCAGGCCGAAGTCATACCTCGCATTTCCAGGGGAGGTAGTACTCTTGCTGCCGGCATCGGTTCAATGGGATCAGAAGATGTGCGCAGGAATCACGGTACTGTAGAGGGAGGCGGGCAGCGGACATCTCCTCGCGGGTAGCTATCACGATTGTTAGTGCCTATGCGCAGCTCCATGATCAAGCACTTCCGGCGGAGGAAAGGGCACCAATTGATCGAATAACATACCCGGGGTTTCGGCAAGCCCAACGGCGCTCTTCACCGACTCAACGACGGTCATTTTTGACTAGGGGAAGCGGTGCGGGTAATTGTGATTCTAAGTAGAGTCGGCCGGCTTGGAGTTTGCAGCTATTTGGGCAAGGTTGCTGTTCCCTTGGTGATGTCACGTGAATACATGTGACCTGCACCGATCAGGACTAGCGCCTCCATATTCCACTTTACGCGGTTGGAGTTCGGAGCGCGTCCTGCCCTGCAAACCACCGCGTTTTGCGAAACTGCGAGAGATCACCGAGTCCATGACGAGCCACCTGTGGCTAATTTCGCGTTTCTTGATCTTCACACTATAGCTCATTGTGTTATATTCGAGTCGCGGTGCTCCACATCACAATTGATGCCCGTTACAACGTGAATCTTGACCCTCGGTTTTCATACTAAGCGGCATCCAACACCATCTTCGGGAATCTGCTGGGACAAACCGGCATAACGGAGACGCACATCATGGCGGCTGTGGACTTCTCAAATGTCTACTCCGCTACATATAGTAGTGTGAGTGCCTTCCTTGTTTGTCCCTGGAAAATACGCCGCTTTTCGTCCCCTTGGTGAGTCTACGAAGCTGGTCTGACGGTGCTGAGTAGGTTCCGGTCTATGAGTTCAAAATTGGCACAGACAGTATCATGCGAAGACGATCTGACGATTGGATTAATGCGACACACATACTCAAGGTAGCAGGCTTCGATAAGCCTGCGAGGACTCGTATTCTCGAACGCGAGGTGCAAAAAGGAGTCCACGAAAAGGTCCAAGGTGGCTACGGGAAATATCAAGGTATATGTGTCTCAGATTTGTGACGTGGGCCACAGCCCGCTAACGCTCTGCGTAGGCACATGGATTCCTCTTCCCGAAGGGCGTCAGCTTGCTGAGCGCAATAACATAATCGACAAATTGCGACCCATATTTGACTACGTTGCGGGTGACCGCAGCCCTCCACCTGCGCCCAAGCATACATCCGCCGCGTCGAAGCCAAGAGCACCAAAGAACAGCAAAAAGGTAGTCCGTGAGGATGTTTTTACGGCTGTCAAACCCCATCGAAACATGGGGCCGCCGAGTTTCCATCACGAGCAATATGAAATCAGCACCGGATTTGACGAAGACGAGGCGCTCGAGCAGGCAACGCTTGAGTCTTCGTCCATGATAGGCGATGATGAGATGATTTCACTGTCACAAAATGGGAATTACTCGTCAAGAAAACGAAAACGAGGAATGAACGAGGTAGCTGCTATGTCACTTAGTGAGCAGGAGCACATTCTCTATGGGGACCAGCTTCTCGACTATTTTATGACTGTTGGCGATGCTCCCGAGGCAACACGTGTTCCTCCTCCACAACCGCCAGCTAACTTTCAAGTGGATCGTCCGATTGACGATTCGGGAAATACTGCTCTCCATTGGGCATGTGCCATGGGTGATCTAGAGATAGTCAAAGATTTGCTGCGAAGGGGTGCCGATATCAAAGCGTTGTCTGTCCATGAAGAGACTCCGCTAGTGCGCGCGGTCCTGTTTACCAATAATCACGAGAAGAGGACATTTCCGGCCCTGCTAGACCTACTTCTCGACACGGTTTCATTCAGAGACTGGTTTGGTGCCACTCTCTTCCATCACATCGCACAGACGACCAAGAGCAAAGGCAAATGGAAGAGCTCACGGTACTACTGTGAAGTGGCTCTAGAACGATTGCGTACAACTTTTTCCCCCGAGGAGGTTGATCTGTTGCTCTCTTGCCAGGATTCAAATGGAGATGCCGCTGTTCTAGTTGCTGCGCGGAACGGAGTGTTTCGACTAGTTGACTTGCTCCTTTCCCGCTGTCCAAGGGCCGGTGATCTAGTGAACAAAAGAGGCGAAACCGCCTCCAGTATAATGCAACGAGCCCATCCTGCGGACCGAGATGCGCCTCCGCCTCCATCATCCATCACTATGGGCAATGATCATGTCGATGGCGATGTTGGCGCTCCTACCAACTCAGAGCCCCATTCCATCATATTACCACATGAAGTTTCTTCTGCAACTGCACAGCTTCTCTCACGGATTGGTACGATCATGGCAGATGCAAACAAGAGACTGGCTTCAAGCTACGGCGGCGCTAAGGCTAGCCAACAAGATTCAGATGATGTCGCAAATCCGGAAGCGCTATATGAACAGCTGGAGCTTGATCGGCAAAAGATACAAAGTCAGGCTGACGCTCTTGCGGCAAGGGAGGCTGCAGAGGAGTCGAATGACGCACAATCCGGTCGATATGAGCAGCTCAGAAACAGCTACGAGACTCTATTAGAGCAGATCCAACGTGCTCGTTTAAAGGACCGTCTATCTTCAGTCCCGGTTCCCACGCAAGCCGTGGCTTCAACATCGTCCGAACAAGCTAAACTGGTCACCACCTTTCAGTTAGCTCGTACGCTATGCGCTGAGCAGAAGACTAGGCGTGTGGCAGTCAGGGAGTTGACTCAACAGAGAGCTGATGCAGGCGTCAGCACAAAATTCGATGTACATCGCAAGCTTGTGGCACTCGCAACGGGCCTCAAGGAAGAGGAGCTTGACCCAATGGCTGCCGAGTTGGCCGAGACTCTAGAGTTCGACCGAATGAATGGGAAGGGTCTTGGGGCTGAGTCTCCGGACGCAGATCATAAAGACTCAGCCTCGTTACCTTTTCCAGGCCCAGTAGTGTCTGTGGATGCTTGAAATGATCTCGTTGATTTCCCATAAATGTCATCATACCCCTGCGACCATCTTCACCTCCTTTCCGAACCCTCTCCATCATTATCCTTAACCTTATCACCTTCGAGGATGCAGGAGGTCACTTGACGATCTGGTTAATCTATCCTGTTTTTTCTGCAGATACCCTGTTTATAATCTGCAAAATAATTGTGGGAGCAAAGCCTTGTTGTGTCATTGTGTTTGTGGTGAAGACCAGGGTCCTGGGCTGTTTTGGAGCACAGGTCTCTTATCGCGTATACAATCACAAGTGTGACAGCGTTGTAGAACCTGCATTGTATATAGGAACTGTCGTGCAATAATTTTGGCAAGAGCTTACGTCTGTACAATTCAACAAGCTACCATTCTCGTCTTTTCCAGAATAAAGGTTGCGGTAGTCCGCAATTCCTAGCCACCACCATCCATCAGCCGCCCTCACAAAACACTCATCACCCACACAACTTGGGCAGAAACCAAGACTTCAGCAAAGAGCAACTTGCCACACAAGCTTCCCATCATTCGCCACTCGTCCGTGAGTCAACGAGCCCAGCCCAGCCTGCAGAGAGCGGCAAGTCATGAGGACGGCGGTTCCTGAGCGAATCCTGCACGAGTATCCAATCTAACTGGCGATGAAGGAAGCCACGTTTGAAGGGCGCTAGACTGGGATTGTGGGAGTATAGACCAATTATGTTGGCGAAATTGGAGGTGTTGAAAGAGAAACACAAGGATCCTAGATTAGATTGGCTGAGGCGAGCGGCTGTTTCTTTGACTGCTGCAGGTGATATATTAAGGTGGGGAGGCACTCCTCGAAGTGGGAATGACGCTCATCCATGGGATGGGCGCAAGGTTGACCAGTTACCATCTTGCTTTCAAAGGCTGGATCAATAGCTCGGGCTAGAGAAGGGACGGGCTGTTGGAGAGTCATATGAGAGCATTTCGGAGCTACTGTAGACAACTGACCCTGGTAGGTAGTGTAACTGGAGCTCGGCTGGATCATTGGAAGGCCACTGACCACTGGCTGTAGCCTTCGAAGTCCTTCATATTCAGGCACAAAGGCAGCAAAAGAGTAACCAATCAGAGTAGCTGAATAGGACAGAGTGGCTGCTTAGCCCCAGACGCTAACCAAAGTTAGACTGGGCTGCGCGAGCGAGCTCAGCTTGAAGCCTGAGGTCTGAGGTGTCGAAATCTGCAGAGCAACAAGAATGAAGAGAGCAATAATGCAAAATGGAGCGACAAAAGAGGATGAATCATCAGGTCTGATGGCAGTATCATCAAGAGTAGATCAGAATAGATGATGAGGAAGTAAAACACAATGGAATATTTATAGCAGTGCCTGATTGTGATTAGCGTGACTGTTGAACTCCAGGTCCGGGCGGACGAAACAGACTCTCGCTGGCCCAGGTTGTGCCTTTTCTTCCACTTCTTCTTCTTCTTCTCTTCTCCTTCCACCCTCATCCCTCCTCCTCTCTCTCCTCTTAGCCTCCAACTCCCTTTCTTCTTCCCTTCTCCTTCCCCAGTCGACTTTGTTTCGTCTAATTCTCCATTTGCTTTCTTTCCTACCCTTCTTTTCGTTTCTTAATCTATATCGTTTCCTTGACCCCTACTTTCTTTGCCATCGCCAACCGTGCCAGCTCCTCTCTCGTTGTCTGCAGTAGCTTTCGCCGCTTGCCGTCAAAGTATAGAATTTCCAGGAAACGCCAGAGGGTCTCCAGGTTTCAGCCTACAATCCTGAGGTTTAGGAGGAAAGGCTTGTACAGAGCGCAGGAGAATCACTGTGGGAAAATCGACCAACGCGCCGAGACCCGAACGCACCCAACACCCGATCTCAGTCTCGTGTCTTCCGCACTTCTTCCACCCGCACCCTCGGGCACAGAAAAATACACCCGATAACCACGATATAAGAAACACCCCTCCAAAAGTTGAAAAGAGCACCGAGAAAGTCAATCTCGCGTGCGTCCCCCTTACAGCAGCTCGAAGCGGCTCTTCCTACCTAGCACTCCGTCCGACCGCTCACACTTGATCCTCGACGCATAATTGCTCGAGCTTCTTACATTCTCATTTGAAAAGAATCATTTCCAGCTACTTTTGAGGGTTGCGGAGCATCCCTCGAGCCATCTTACTACGATCTACTCTTAATCGCTGACCCCGACCGTTACTTCATTCAATTCCCGTCCAGTCTGCGATCGTTGTTGGTCGCTTTCCGCCGTCTGTCCTTCACTTTGATCTCTATCCCAACTATTATCACACCAACTTCACCTAGACGCATACATCCGTTAATCCTATACCTGGACATTAGCTTTTGACTAGCTTGCCCTGGCTTCCCTCCTTCTATACAGGTATGTCTTGCTGTCATCCGGGACCCACGGGGATTTTACTAACGCTCCGCAAGTCCATCTAGCTTCTATAGCCTACAAAGGTCCGGATCGTCTTCATTCTTTGCGTCGCTCAAAACTGTGTCAACTTAAACTTGTTTTTGGTGATAAAGCCTCCGTCTGACAGCCTAATCTCTTAATCGGCACACCCGTCTTATCTTGCCGGCCCCGCTGCATCGTCCTGAATATTAAGATACCACGACTGTTATATTCGTCTCTTGCACATACAACCTTTTGATATACAACCATGAGTATGGACGCTGGCGGTCTTGCTCAGATGACTTACAACTCATCTTTCAATAATGGCCCTTCGCTAGGTGGCCCTGGCTCCAGCTTTGGATCTCGGAGAAAGGGCCCCAACGTCAAGCGTCTGAGTGTGCCACCCCCGCATATCTCGACCATTGATGAATCTCAGCCTTCTGCGTCAGTTGCCACTCCCCGGACCAGTCGCTCCCACCTTTTGGCGGGCTTAAGAACCGCTCCCAAGTCTGCTACTGTTCCCTCTGCCAACCAGCGCAGGCAGCATCTCGGTCTGGAGGGAGATCGTTATGGCAACCTGCCCAATCGTGCCGCCGAGCGCAGTGTCCCACAGACCGCGACGGGAACTGGATTCCCACGACACTCCTTGATGAACAACCAGAGCCAGGGACTCGACACGAACATGGGTCGCCCCATGTATACTTTGCCGGAGCAGGTCCTTGCACCTCCGGCTATCGACTTCCCTACCGACTTGCCCATGGACGAGAACCTTTATGCGGAATTGATGTCCACGAACCTGTTCCTTGCTGCGCAGCAGCAGCGCTTACAGCAGCAGTTGCTAAGCGTCACCGCCGCTGCCCAGCAGTTTCAGGGCTTGAACCTCGGTGTCAGCCTTGGCCAGCAGCAGCAGCAGGACTTTACCCAGATGTCTGTCCCGACTATGGGTTTCTATCAGCAACAGCTCCAGCAGGGCGTGCAACCCGTGGTTCAACCTGTTGCTGGTCAGCCAGGATTGTACTCTGTATACAACCCCCTAACCGGGCAGCTGAACTATATCTACGACAACAGCAGCATGCAGCAGGATCTTTCATCCCCTTATCAGTCCGAGGAAGATGTCCAGTCCCCGCCCATGCACGTTCCTCTCTTCCGAGCTGAAGTGTCGCCTCCTCTTGAGTCGGTCAAGTCACCAGTGCATTTTGCCGAAGATGTGCCTTCCATCAGTACCCCCTCCTCTGAAGACGGCATCGCGCCTCTTCCTCCTCCATCTGCCAATGCATTCCGGAGAGCTCACAAGAAAAACACATCTTTTGGCCCGGGACCTAAGACTTGCATCGACACCACCAAGGCGAACAACGCTGCTCATATCACTGGCCCAAAGACTGCTCCGATTGTGACTCCAGCCACCGGAACGTTCGGCCCGGGTCAGAACCGTGCTGGAGAGCACCCGACTCGCCAGCCTCGTGGTCCGCCCTCGCTGGAAGAGCTCGTTGCCAAGCCAACCTCAAGGCATGAAGGAAGCAAGAACTTTGCCACACGCCAGCGTCGCCGTGCTGTCCACAACTTAGTACGCGCAGGCATCGAACGACGCGGTGAAACCCGAAGCCTCGGAAACAGCAGTGGCGGCACTAACACCCCTGCTAGCGAGAAAGAATTCACTTTCTCGGATGACGACGCCACTGTCCGCAGTGGTGGCAGTCTTTCAAGTAAACCGAGTCTGGGCAGTCTGCGTGCAGTTGCCAACGGTGCCATTGGCTCTGAGAGGAAGGAGAGGTCCTCCCGAGAGCGCAAGTCCCAGGACAGTCCCTTCAACACCACTCCGCTCAGCGAGAAAGACGGGTACTTTGCAGGCAAATTTTCTGAAAACCCTTCTCCCCAAAACGCAACCCCCTCCGTGGCTGCTGTCGTCGCTGGCCAGAAGACGGTAGCTCAGGGTACGGAAAGACGCAAGACGCCCATGCTTGTGCTGTCGAGCGCCGAAAAGCGCAAGACTCCCATCATGTGATGCGGACGTCGTACCTATAATAACATGACCGAAACGTAACGGACCTATTACTGCACTGCTATTGGGATGATTTGTCATTGTGTTATTTCCTATTCCATCCATGTCTAGCTCTCGTCTTGAACTTTCCTTGATTCCAATTCTGATGAACTGATGCGATCGTACTACGATCCATGCTTGACCAATTTTCCGAGTCGACATTGGCTTGTCCTGTCCAGCTCGAAGGGATTTGGGGGCTCGCTCCCCCATATCTTATCATTTCAATTCTCTCTGCAAACTGTGTTTGGAACACTGAAGATCTCAGTGACAGTTTTGTGCATACTTGTTCTTTTCTTTGGTATGATTTGGTCACACCACACCCACTGGATGGATCGAAGTGTTTCTGTTTCTTTACTTTCCGCTTCCTATATTGTTGTTTTTACCTTTACGTCAGGTATATCCCAACTTCGGAAGTTTCATAACCAGCATAAACGCTATGCTTCATCTAGTATAACATTTGACGTAATAGTAGGTGTAAAACAACGATTGGTACTGAGTCAAGTGACAAGAGTTTTGCTGCGACAGCTAGTACTCTCAAGATGCAATTCCAACGCAGTCAGGCGCACTTTCCAGAGGCAGAAAGTGATTAGTAGCGGAGCACATGCAGTAAACAACGTGAGTCAGGTCGAGAATTGACAGCTATTCACTTGTGCACAAACTCAATCATCATAACAGGCTCTGGATACATAGTAGAAAAGACAGCACGGGTGAAACAGAGGTAATACGACGAGTCAACCAGGCAGAAGCGCCCTGCCATTCACCACCACAGATAAGGAAATCGTAGACAAAATCATAGGACAAAAATCACCAAGCGGTATATTAGGTAGGTCCTAAACAAAATCACAGCTATGGCCATACGAGCGTATACGAGCGTATACAAAGGGACCACATTCAGATATCTCGGTGACATCAATCAGCAGCATTCGAGCTCGACTCGCCAGCCCCAAAACTCGTCGCTAACTTCTCATCAGCCAATTGTCTGACAAGCTCAGTCAACCTCTGAACTTGTTCCTTCAACTGAGAAATTTCAACGCTGGTCTGATTCACATGCACGTTGGGCGACACTTCACGAACGGTCTGCTTCCATTCGTCGTCGATCTCAAAGTCAACCTGTTCCGCTATGGTCTCCCACTCTTCCACGTGGTCGTCATCTTCCTCTCCTCGGCGACGGTTGAATCGGATACGACGTGCTTCACGGACTTCAAGGATTCCGATGACGAGAAGGACGGGGGAGTAGATGATGCCCATCACGATGTCATTTAGTTTAGCGTATTTGTCAGTGGGGAGCCACCATTCGAAAGGGATAATAAGGAAGAAGATTTCCACGAGGTTGAATGCTATTAGAGCGTCAGGTTTGATACATTCAAAAGAATGGGGGAGGGGCACACATACGAGGGATAAAAACATTTTCGTCAGGTGCGCGGACAAACTGCATGGTCTTCTGTGCGAAGATGGCCATGTACTCATCCGTCGCGTTGCCGGAGACGGCTTCATAGGCGCTATTGTAGAGAGCAATCAAGATATTCAGAAGAACTGTTTACAGTTAGCGACTAAGCGAGAGAGCATTAGGTTGAAAATGCTTACTGATCAAGACGATAAAAGTGTAGAAGTAGTAGAGAATGATACCAAATGGAAAGGCGAAATCCTCGAACATTCCAAATTCTGGACTTTGCATGATACTGTTGGCCATGCCGATGACAATGCCCTTGGTACCAAGAGGACCATTATCGACTTGAGCCATTCCGTTGAATGCTTGGAAGAATCCGACCAGTACGACAAAGAGAAGAGCAAAGAAGATCAGACTCTCCTTCATCATCACACGCAGAACGACAAACATGGCGCCGAAGAACTTGAAGGTATCCAAATAAAGCATCATGCGCATCCAGAACATGGGTCCGGCGAAGGCGAGGAAGTTGTAGCTCAATTTGTTCAGAGTCTGTCTTTGCTCGTCGCCTGATGATGACGAGTGTGCCAGAGCAGCGATCCGCAGAAAGAATGAGACAGCAAGAAGAGCATATAGCGTGGAGTTGAAAGCGTTCCAAAAGTCAAAGTAGTTTCGGCCAATCTTCCAGAGCTTGGTTATTTCGTCGCAGATAAAGCCGAATGTCATAACATATAAGATTCCTTCAATCACGTCAAGATCTCCGGTAGGGTTGATGGAGTTGATCACTTGAGAGTACAAAGCTAAATAGACCAGCGAGGATAGAATCTGGCAGATGCTTTGATAAGTCGGAGCTCTCATTCGGTCCGGATGAAAGTGCACAGCGAATTCAGTGCTGTCTCTCTCCTGGTAGGGAACGAAGTTGGTCGGGTTTCCATCCTGCTGGCATAGCCAGCCATTCCAGAGATATTTGATACATTTCTGGTACCCAGAGGAGCCAATGACCCTCAGTGCGTGGAGGTCAACAGCGCGCTCAATGACGTTGGCGGGATCGCTTTCTTCCCCATCTTGAAAGATGGAGTATCGCTTGAGCAAGACATGAACGAGGAGATGGTTTTGATCCTCTTCAGCTTCAATGCTATTGATCGTTAATATATTATTATCTTAAGAGAGCTTTGAAGTAGGCGACATACATTCGTTTTGCTATAACCTCACAGGCTGTTGCTCGAAGCTCATGAAGGTCGGAGTCCCACAACTCACGTACTGCCTGGTGCCTAAACCACCGTAGACAGACGAGTAAGCAGAATGGAACACAGGAGCGAAGATCACTCCCTCCTGCTTGAGCGGCAGTTTGCACTACATTCTCGGTGATGATCTTGCTGTTGGGGCTTGTAACGGAGTCTTCATCCAGCTCACAGGGAATTACCTGCTCAACCTGATATTTCAATCTCAGGGCGAGCCTAGTGACTTCTTTTGCGGGATGATCGGTAGGGGTCTCATCTCCTTCGTGGGTAGGAAGCACTGAAATTGTGTGAGAGGGTGCGTGAGGGATGTTAGGTAGTTAGGTAGTGACGTACATCGATGCCGGTGCATGTCTTGACGGAACTGGGCAGCATCGGAGGAGAAGATATCCCGCCAACCCATTTTGAAACGACTGAGCGTGTGTTTGGGAGCAAGACGACAAGCTGGTAGTGAACAACAGGGTAGCTTCACCGTTCACGAATCGCGAAGGAACATAAACCCAGTCGTAGTTATGGAGCGCAGGAAGCTAAAGCTTTAACTAACAAGCAAAACCCTCGAGACCTGCCCCACCTCCGCTTCTCAGCCCCCAGCCACATCTGCGAACTACTCTCTAATAGTCTTCAGTATCTATCTCGTCTAAAGTTTACGCTTGAGTCGAAGCAGAGTTCAGCCGTACACGCGGGGTCTTGGTCCACTCGCACTATGGATGTCTAGATTGGTCCACTGGGGCGAATCAGAGATGAAGCTTATGTACACCAGAACATAGGTTAAGAATAAGACGAAAGTTCCCAAACTCGGGCATAAGAGCTTGGGCGCAGTTTCCACGCATCGATAGTAGTACGCAGACTGTCGTGCAAAAAGGATGCATCAATCCCAATCAAGTGGTTCGCCCCAGCCACTCCGGATCCCACCCCTGAAAGAACCATCCCGTCCATCGTCTCATAAATCGTGACACGTTCGAAGACTCTTCTAAATGAACTTTTGTCCTTCTACCTTGCATTCCCTTGGCAGCGCAAATCAACTTCAGAACCACTGCCACCGCGACACGCTACACGAACGCGTGTCCTCGGGACCACCCCGGGCCTTCCAAGCAAAGACTGGACGTGCTGCTCGGAAATATGCGCCACCGTCTTACTCTGGGACGCCCTCGTCGCTCTCAGACTGGCTCTCATCACCGCTGACCTGCATGTTCTCACGCTCACGCTTCTCCATGAGCTCCTGGAGAGCAACATCATCCTGCTCTGTGACAGCCTTGGGCGCCATCTTGACGGTGCAGCCACCACCAGCGGCCTTGATTGTAGTTTCGATCCGCTGAATGGCTTCTTCAAGCATCTTGATACCGTGGTTCTTGTCGAGACATTGGCTGGTCAAGACATACAGCGGAGGAGCAACCAGCTTGACCTTGATTTGGTTCTCGGGGGTGTTCTCCACTTCGGCGGTCCGCAGTGCCTCCTTGACTGCATCAATACCGTCATATCCGAAACAGGTGACTTCGATGTCGGCTCGGACTTTTGTGGGGTGAGGTGTAAGTCGCTTTGAAATGTACAGAGACAGCTCCTTCTTTACGGCTTCACTGGGGAACTCAACATCGGCCCAAACATCGGGGTTACTAGAGAGTATGAGTCATATGCAAAAAAGAAAAAATCCGGTGAATCGGCGAAGTGGACTTACGTGATCGAGATCTTAAACGCATCGTGCGAATGACCATATTTCCGGTTCAACGGCCATGCGATCTGCTGGTATAGCGTCTCAAGAGGGGTCTGGGTGGCCTCCGCAACGTGCCGTAGAATCGAGTGCACGGCTTTGCTCTTGTTGTATCTCTCCTCGCATTTGATGACGTCTTCCGGGGAGACTCGTCGCTTCGAAAGATCAATATAACCTGGTTGAAAGCAGAACGTGTTAGAAGTATTGTCTCGCTAGGATTCAGGGTTGACTCTCACCCTTCTCCTTGTCCACACGGAGCACGATCACCACCTCATTGCGACCGATGCGAATAAGCTTCTGAATACTACGAATACGTCTTCGCGAAAGTTCGGAGAGGAGAATCATGCCGTCAATGTTATCATATTCGAGGAGCTTCACGTAGGCACCCATTTCGGCGATCTGCAAATTCGGTACAACGTGATGAGCGATTGTTCGATTCAGTATTGTGAGAGATCCCAGAAGATTCGTACCTGCTTCACGTTGACCATAACATAGCTATCAACCTCGGGGTACTTCTCCTCATAAAACCGACAATTGGTTAACGACATTTTGGCGGGGTTGCGCCTGTTTTGCGGGCGGGCTGCAAGATCGTCTGGTGGTGCAAAAAAGGTCTCTTAGACAGGCAGCGACTTTCGAAGACTCGACAGTGCCTGATAATAGGATCGTCGAGGAAGGGGTGTCCGAGGAGGGTGAGAAACCGGGGTGGATGTTGTCCTTGAATCGCAGCACAATTCCTTCAAATCACTTTGTGGCGGCTCAAACCCACTTTGGGCTTCGGATGCGGTCACGTGGACAGCTCTCTCACCGCCTCGGCAATACCACCGGTATCCAAGCCGATGTCGACTCGGAGCTTGACCCCAATTGTTATGGCGTCTCTTCCGAAGCACCGGTTTTCTCATTATTTGGTGGCGAGGGAGGATCTGCCAGGCTGGTTGCTCTCATCAATTTGGACATTAACAGTACCCGAGTCCGCGCGTCATAACCAACATTGGTGCTCCTTGCCATGACCATGCCTTGTAGGCACTCGAACTAGCTCTTTGACATTGTTGATGCTAACTGAAGCGGTGTAGTAGGGTGCTATCACGACCGATCCATTTTTGTCTCTTAGTTTAGATTTCATTTGAGCTTTCAATAGGCAACTTTTATCACTACTTGCCGCGCCTTCAGAGCATAGTCCTTCATCTGTGCCGGGTATTGCCTGCCGATCCACGCGGCCGCCGCTATCCTCGACCATGACCGACTCTCCGCTTCCTGAAGCAGACCACGGCCGTTCCCTGCGGGATAGAGTCTTCGATGTCTTCCGTGCTTCACCGTCTCCCAGCTTCGTGTCTCGCTCTGCGGCTCAGAATAATACCATGAGTGACGTTGGTGAGTCAACTGAGGGGAATACGTCTCGCGGGATCAACATCCGAACCCCGCTGCTGAGGTCCTACGACCGTCGAGAACCCCCGTGTGGTCTGGGAGAATCCTGCGATCATGGCACGTTTACTCCGCGAGTCGTAACGGATGAGAATCTTGGCTGGCGCACAGGCCCCATGCCCAACTATGGGGAATCACGCTCAGGCGTAGGGAACCATAGCCGGCAGTCTACCGGTACCGCACCGAGTATACAAGGACCAGAGAACCTGCCTCCCGCCGGGGCTCCAGCATCACTTTCTGTAAAACATAGTAGGACCTTGTATGTGGGAGCTTCGATATTGCCTTGAAGTAGCGGACTAATGTGTGCCAGATATATATCGTACTATGTCCCGTTCTTCAACTGGATATCCCAGTATCGACTGTCCTATCTACGAGGGGACCTCAGTGCTGCCCTGACAGTCGCTTCAATCTACATTCCAATGGGGTTGTCCCTGTCGAACATTGCCCACGCGCCCCCAATTAACGGCCTTTACTCCTTCGTCATTCAGCCATTTGTGTACGCAATTTTAGGGAGCGCGCCGGGGCTAGTGCTTGGACCAGAAGCAGCTGGATCATTGTTAACTGGGGCCATTGTCAAGGCGAGCGTCAATCAAGGTTCGTCTGGTGAAGAAGATGACGCTGCCAACGCCATAATTGTTGGTGTTGCTACCGCCCTCGCAGGTCTCATGATTTTCATTGCTGGGATCTTCAGACTAGGCTTCTTGGACAATGTCTTGAGCCGCCCTTTTCTGAGAGGCTTCATCACTGCAATTGGATGTGTTATTTTTGTGGATCAGTTCATTCCCGAGCTCGGTCTTGCAACCGAAGCAAAGGAGGCAGGCATCACGCACGGTAGCACCGTGGATAAGCTGGTTTTCATCATAAAGAACATCAGGAATTCACATAGCTTGACGGCAGCTGTCGCATTCACGAGCTTTGCTATCATTATGGTATTTCGGTGAGTACTTTCCGATTTTAAGAGGTCACTGCTCTGATGCGTTCACACACAGCACCCTCAAAAAGATTCTTCAACCGCGGTTCCCGCAAGTCATTTATTTTCCGGATCGTATTATTGTCGTCGTCCTTTCTGCGGTCCTGACACAGCAGCTCGGGTGGCATCACAAAGGACTCGAGGTCCTAGGCGCAACCAAGAATTCCGGGAACGGTGTTTTCAAGTTTGAGTGGCCATTCCAGCCCAAGCATGCGACACATTTGCGCACTGCATTGAGTACATCCTTCATAATTGCACTTCTCGGGTTCTTCGAGTCGTCCGTCGCCGCCAAGGGTCTCACTGGTGTTGCGAGTAAGGGTGTACAGGGAATGCAAGTCAGTCCTAACAGAGAAATGGTGGCATTGGGTGTTGCCAATGTTCTGGGCGGGTGCTTCATGTCTCTCCCGGCCTTTGGTGGCTATGCACGCAGCAAAGTCAATGCCTCGACTGGTGCACGCTCCCCAATGAGCAGTATCTGCCTCAGTTTGATCACATTGATATGCATCATGGTCCTCTTGCCTTATCTGTATTATCTTCCCGTGAGTGTCCCATTACACCAGTGCCTGTTCCTGCTGATATGAGTATAGAAAGCCGTACTTTCCTCCATGATATCCGTCGTCGCTTACTCCTTAATCGAGGAGTGCCCCCATGATGTGATCTTCTTCGTCCGTCTGCGAGGATGGTCAGAGCTAGCACTCATGCTACTTATATTCATCTCAACAGTTTTCTACTCACTTGAGCTAGGAATTGCTCTCGGAATGGGACTATCTGTTCTGATCCTCATTCGTCACTCTACCAAACCCCGAATCCAGATTCTTGGCAAAGTAGCAGGCAGTGACCGATTTGACAACGCTGAACTCCACCCCGAAAACGTCGAATCAGTCGAAGGCGCCCTGATCGTAAAAATCCCAGAGCCCTTGACATTCGCAAACACCGGTGACCTCAAGAATCGGCTTCGTCGCCTGGAGATGTACGGTACGAGCCGTGCTCATCCTTCCATGCCGCGCATTCGCCCTGCGGAGCATAATCAGAATGTGATCTTCGATGTCCATGGTGTTACCAGCATCGATGGTTCGGGTGCACAGGTTCTATACGAGATTGTGGATGGGTATGCGCAGGCTGGGGCTAGGGTGTTCTTCTGCCGGGTCCCAAATCGCAGCGTCTATCGGGTGTTTGAACGCAGTGGCATTGTTGAGCGGTGCGGCGGTGTGTCGCACTTTGTCGGACACGTCGATGAGGCGCTCAAGCTGGCGGAAGCGGAGACTCGCACACTTAGTGGTCTTAGCGTTTGACCATCGTGCGTACGCATGGGAAGTGATTTTTGGAATTGGATGTCTGACGCTGTATGACGCTGATCGATCTACATGACTAACGATATAAAACCCCCAGACATGGTCAAAAGCATTAACATACTAGATGAGTTGTAAAGTACGAGATTATTTATCAAAATGTGATGAACATCGTGCCGTCTTTGTATTCCTTCTGGTTGAAATTGAATCTCAATTCCTATGGTTATAGTACAAACGTCCTACGACTCTCCTCCTCTCTCGATCCCCGTGGCAGCCCTTTCCAGAAGCGCCCTCAGCAACGCCTCTCCACCTCTCAACGCACCTCCATTCCTCTCGTCGTCCCCTTCTTCTCCATCGCCAAGCCCCTTCGCGACAATCTTCACCCTCCCCTCTCCGGTAACCACAAATCCCGCACACGCAACCCTCGTCACTTTCACATACCCGCCCGCTAACGGAGAACCCCCGATCTCCGGTAATCCAGCATCCAAAGCAAGATGTCCCTTAAGGTACGCCGAGAGACTAGAAAGGACAGATCTTCCATTCTCCCCGGCAGCATTGAAATTGGGGGCCCGAAGAAACTTCCTGAATGTCTCTCGCGGGATGTTAACATTCAATGCCTTCAGTGAGGGCGCGATTGGTGGAGCGAAGGAAAGAGTTAGTTGCATTTCGCGAATAACATCTTCCAACAACGCTTCAGAATTCGCTGAGGCTTCATCAGAGGTTGTTAAAGCCGAGACATACCCCTCTAGCATATCACACAGCGCACTCGGGGGGATCTTCAAGACAGAAACATAGGTGTCAAAATTTGAAGACAGGAATGAGAGAAAGCTCTCTCTGAGCGGTTTGGGGAGTTTGGTGAGTAGAAGTGGGAGATAGGTTGATGATGAGGAACCTGAGCTTGCACGTGTTTGCTTTCTTGTTTTCTTGTTCCCTTGTTGGCTTTCTGAATATGGGGGCGCTAGTAGTGCTGCCTTGTATGTTGTTGTTTCGTATATGAGTGTGATAAGCAGGCCTACTGGATCGGGACCCTCTAAAACCCCATGCCCAGGATTCAGGAAAGAGAGAGTCGATATGGATTCCCAGGTACAGGACTGGAGAGCGCCGATGCTCGCCAGCCCTGATACTGCCGAGGGGTTTTCATCGGCGCCGTAGCCCTGCGCGTCTGCGAAGGAATTTGTGAGGTGGTCTCTTAGGCGGGCGGCGTAAACTTGGAGAGCGGATGTGTTGGTGAGGAGAGACTCATGGTTCTGACTGTGATGTAGGGGAGAGAGACGATGGGATGTCCATGAGGTGTTCAGGAGGTGGTTTGGAGTTGCCATTGCGAGTATGGTCAGGGTACCCTTATGAAACTTATGTATGTATTGTTATGTTTGTGCTTTCTTGAGGCGCACCCATTTATTTCTGCTTCAAGAAGGGTGGTTCATATGGACATCACATGCCGAGGTCATCACTTTGACTGTTATATTCTCCGCCACTCTCAATGATTGATCTAGGATTCTAGATGATATATTCATGTTCTATTTGGTTTGACTTGAGGTGAGCCTGTATCTCAGACGCGACTCTTTAAGACAAACATGGCAAACATGACACGTGCCAAATGAGCCATCTCTAGTATAGGGCTTAGGGTTTCCCAGCTTGCAGCGCCGTAAACAAAAGAAACTGAGCTCAAATGATGAGCATGCTGCCAGTAAAAAATAAAAACCAGAAATAATTTACTCCAACTCGCAATGCATATAAATGTCGCCCGCCCCATGACCCAGTAAACAAAGCAAGAACGCCGCGACCCAAAAAGGGCAAAAGACCGAGGAAACAAAACAGAGAGTTGATCATCAAGCATACCAGGCTTCAAACCTTGGTGGTCGGCAGTCGGAGCAACCAAATATGATAGGTAGACTCTCACGAACCATCACGCATTCCATTTTGTGGGAAGGTACTCTCCGCGATGCCAACTCAGCCCTAGCGACGTCAAACCACACATCTTGTACGGAGCGATGAAGGTGCACATTCGGCGCACTCTCAAACACCAACGAATTCATGTCATCTTTCTCGTTCACCATCATATCGTTGTGGAAGTTGTACATAAAGTCCTTGCGGTGCTTTCGCTGACTGCCGCCGTCTCCTATTTCAGCCGAGAAATACTCCACGATCCGTAGAAAGGGCGACACAGTCAATAAGGAGCCAATCCAGCTATCATCCGTGCTAGGATCGTCGGGGGGTACCGTAAACTGCAGGTAGGATACTAAGAGTTGTAGACAATGGTGAGTTGATATCAGGGTGGAAGTATCCGTGAACGGAGGCGCCTGCATAATCTTCCTTTGCAGCTCTTGATACATGTTCTTGCGGACATGTGGTGGAATCGGCACAGGTAAACGCCCGGCCTCAAAGTCACGCAAGAGAACGTTGGTTTGCTCACGTCGAGCTTCAGCATATGATTCAAGAAAGTATAAAGTATAATACCTAAGATTCCGCATTAGCATTCAAGAGTCAACTATAGCGAGAGGGTGGCTAACATGAGTGGTGAAAGGTGGAACCAGATTCTTGCAGTCGCTTTCTTCATGAAGTCATTGCGCTCTGCTTTCGATGGGTATTTGGCTTTCATATACCCTGGCTCACTGTGCACAAATCGATCCATGACCCGATCTGCGAGGTAATAACACAGCTTCGAGCAAAGCTTTTGTCGTCGCCGAAGGCTATACATATAGCGGAAAGTATACAAATGGCCGCCCTTTGCACTCTTTGCGGGTGGAAACAGATCCGACAAGAGCACCACATCATCTTCCGGATTGCGAGTATATGTTCTTTGGCTGTCTAATGGCGACGGGAGTGTTCCGTGTCGGCGTTGGCGGAGGTATTGACGTGCGATCAACTGCTCATGCGTACTGAGTATTTGATTGAAGGATTTGCAAACTAGCTTCAGCGTAAGGAAGTCCGTGACACCGCAGTGGGCAAATATCGTGATTTGAAGCTCGACGGGCAAGAGGTCCCATGGCGAAGAAGTGGGTATCGGTTTGACCTTGCTGACACTGTGTCAGTGAAAACGCCGGTCAGCAACATTTTACAGATAGTTAACGTGAGTAACATACAGAGAGAGCGACGAAGATGATGGGAATACCCTGTGTCTGGTCGAAGCACGCTTTTCGGGGTCTGTTTGCTTCCGCAGACTGGAAGCGCGGGCTCTTTTCACTTGTGTCTGTAGTAGGTGGATAAGGGAACTCATCATCAAGTACAGCCATACATAGAGGTCACAGCCCCAGCTCAAGAGCCCTAGGGTTTATCACCTCCGAAGCCAGGAGGCTGGTTCTGGTTCGGTGCTTCATGAATCCTGTTTTCGTCAACCTGGTACCTAGTCAAAGAAGGGAGGGCCAGATGACTAAGCTAGTCCGGCCGACGAGGCAGTGCAGTCGCAAAATTGAACAAGCTTTATAGTTTTATGATGGCCAACTGGGTGGTGTTGAAAGCGCTATAACTGGTCTGAGTCGGCCGGTAGTTGGGAGGTGGCGCCGTTTGTGAGGCCAGAAAGATAGCCGGGGTTGTGAGATGCAATCGGACTGGGCTTCAACAACACCACCATGATAACTTACGTCATTCGCCAGAGGGGTTGCGTCAAGGAACTTCATCTATATAAGAGGTGAACGTTCCCTTTGCTTGACCAATTCAGGTGATCAACCCCGGAAGATTCACATCCAATATGAGCAAAAACATCCTTATCGTTGGAGCTACAAGGGGCTTGGGCGCCTCGCTTCGAAATCTATACGCAGCCGACCCCTCAACCCAGCAGGTCTTTGCAACAACGCGATCTGATAATGGACCTATATCTCAGTCTCGAGTGTCCTGGGTCCCTAATATTGATCTTACGAAGTCGGACGTCGGCCAGAAACTGGTTTCGCAGCTCCCTTCTTCAACCAAGATCTCATCCGTGATCATCACCGCGGGGTACTTTGGGCTCGAGTCATTTGATGCACCCGACTGGGACAAGCAGGTACAGATGTATACTACTTCTGCCATTGCGCCCGTCTTTATAGTCCAGCAGCTCGCTAAAGCTGGCTTCCTCGCTGAGGGCAGCAAGGTGATCCTTGTCAGCAGCGAGAGCGGTAGCATCACGCTGCGTCATGAGAAGGAGGGAGGGGGCAACTATGGCCACCACGCCAGCAAAACAGCCCTCAATATGGTTGGCAAACTCCTGAGCTTGGACTTGAAGCCTAGCGGTGTTGCTGTGGGCCTCGTTCATCCGGGATTCATGAGGACGGAGATGACGAAGGGCGTGGGATTCGATAAGTACTGGGACGATGGTGGAGGTGAGCTCCCGGATCATCGCCGCCATCTGATCTGCTAACCCAGAGTCTAGCTGTCACACCCGATGAGGCTGCCCGGTCGCTTGCAGAATTTATTGACAAATTTGACATCAGTCAGACGGGCGAGTATTGGGCTCCACGGGGTCCCAGGTAAGATTAATCTACTTCATCTCGACGATGGTACGTTCAGCTAATTGCTATAGGGACATTGGGACGGCGGAGCCTGTCTTGGGCTCTAGCTTGCCCACACCTTTGCAACTACCCTGGTAAACCAGCTCTGCTACGGCCATGAATCCACTATGTACATACTTTGATGACTATCGGCGATTGTTATTGGGCCTGCGGGCACAGAGGTTATGACTTTACGATGAGCGACGACCAACTCAAGACAGTCGATAAATCTTCTTCCAACCGTAGAAACAAAATGACCAGGTGCTAATGCCTTTAACAACCAACCCACGCATGGATGCTTCACAATCCAATGCCTGCATTTAAGACAGAGGTCCCTGTTTGTATGGACCCCAGGCTCGGCAATCTTATGGAAATTGGCTGCTAGGAGAGTCGTGCGTTACTCTCACTTTCGGAGAGCGATAATTTGTCTTTCTCGAACTGAATAAGTGAAGACTCAATGAATGAGGAAGGCGCAGCTGGCGCCGATCCGTTACCTGGGGCATTTTCATCGAGGCAGGCACAGGGGAGGGGCCCCTTGAAGCTTATAAGGACCTGTCGGAAACCACAGTGCTGCCTTTTGCAGGAGATGCATATGAGCTGATATAAGAAGGAGCGTGGGATAATTGCGCAGTTTGGGAAGGGGCGATTGAGACTCTCGCTCCTGCCAGTGAGTGAGCACCGTGAGAGTAGGAAAGAACGAGCGACTTCAAAGTCAATCGCGCCTGCCATTCCGAATACGGGGGAAGCAAGATTGATCCCTAAGGAAGGTGTTACAAGCGGCCGTATCAAGCCTGAGGTGAGTTATGCTGAAGGAAGAAGGCACTATGGGGTGGGGGTTCCCTTTGCATGAGAAGGACGATCAGCGCGCGCCGCACCTGCCCTACGAAACAAAGACACCACGAAGTGGGAAGTCGCGGCTGTTGTTATGACTTACCTTGAAGGTGCTGTCATTCTAGTGGCTTGAAGTATCAAGGCTGCCCTATGAATGACTTGAACATGCCAAGTAAAAAAAACAAAAGGAGGGGGTTGAACAAAGAATACAGAAAAAGATAAGTGCATCATCCGTGAATCGAACACGGGCCTCATCGATGGCAACGATGAATTCTACCACTAGACCAATGATGCTTGTTGATGTAATAATTTATTTTATTTTAATTTCAGTATAAAACAAAAATGGATCAAGTGCTTTTTGGTTCCCTGTAACTAACGTAGTTATAGCACAATCTCTGCGGTTCTTCATTAACGTGCGTCGTGCGGCGTTCATGTCTTGGACTTGGTTGAAAGTTGTAGCCTAACTAAGAGAGTGTCTTTAAACCCTGATACCCGATATATCTGGTGATGCGGCAGCTGTCAACTGTCTAGACAACAAGACGATCTATATATTAATCGGTCACTGGGTTCGGATCGTTGCATCGTAAACTTTCACTGAACCGATAGAACAAATTCTATAATTCGCAGACCCAGAGGGGACGCTAATTGAAAGCTCATCATTGTATCACGCAGGCGCAGTTGCAGAGACAACACGGCATGCGTCCACCCTGACATGTCCAGAGAGAGTTGAACCACACCACCATAGCATAACCATGTTAAGCTAGGCCGTCGGTCTCGGTCAAGAGCTCTAATTAAGAGGAGGGCGCACACAGTACTGCGCCTTTGTACATATTGCCCGGCCAAGTACAGTACCTA
Organism: Aspergillus karnatakaensis; assembly: GCF_047715665.1. Classification (NCBI taxonomy): domain Eukaryota; kingdom Fungi; phylum Ascomycota; class Eurotiomycetes; order Eurotiales; family Aspergillaceae; genus Aspergillus; species Aspergillus karnatakaensis. The sequence continues at coordinate 110,407 of NW_027395756.1, forward strand.
CTGAATCCTGCTGTTGCTTCGGGCATCCTGATCCTATCCCTTCCCACCACATGCCGAACCCCGCAATTGACTATGCACCATGAGCTCCCAGATAGCAACGGGCATAACACAGGCATCTGGGAGTCATCAACAGCCAAGCCTCCATGATCATCTTGCCCAATAATGCCCATCGCCGGCAAGTTAGCCGATTTACCGATTTGACTATACGAGGTCAGCCCAGTGAGAACCTTCAACCTTGGATATGCGTGTGGGGCACAGCCCCGTTACGCCCATCGCCCAGGAGCCTAGTTGCTGGGCGTCGAACTGCGGGGCTTGGCGTAGTCTCCGGACTTTGTGGTCAGGAGAGGCCATTATCTCTGAACTTCTGAAGTTCCAATCGTTTTCCTGTGGCGGGGCGCAGAGCAGTTCTATGCTCAGGGTTTCGGTGGCAGCACTTGCACTGATACCACCTGCATCAAAATCCAGGATGCAACATCCCGCCGACAGCTCAACGGTCAACACGTCCCGCCAAAAAGCCGCCGATGTTGATCGACGGCCGGGCATCGTAAGGTTGGCATGAACCCTCACATGATACCCCGGCGATGCAATGCTGCGATCAAGTCTAGCGCAGTTTGCGGCAGTGCTGGGCAAGCGCTTGTGGGATGATGTAAGAGCGTATTCTCTTAACCTATGCGCGTGAAGAAGGTCAACAACACCCTGCTAGCCGAGACAATGGGGAGTGGATTGCTCAGAGACTCAAGACTGGGCTCAGCCTTGGGAGCGGACTTGGTGGAGAAGGCCCTCTCCATTTTCTGTCCAATACGAAGGCCGGTCGCAAGTGACTACCCCAGATCGAGTGCACTGCCTGCTAAGGTGCGAGGGAGATTTCCGCAGGGCAGATTCGGCCCCCTCAAAGGGGCCGTCTTTCCCGATGACGTCCTGCAAAGCTACTTAAATCCATCGTCGCCCTTGCTTTTTGTATCTTAGCTCTGTTGTCACGATCATCAGTTCGTCCACAATCACATTTGTGGACTGTTTACTCGTCGAACCTCATCGCGAACATCAAGCGACTTTTACCTTTCGTATAATTATCAACTCGACCTCATTTCATCATGTCGGCCGACCCAAGCAACAGCCTCAACACCGGTGTCAACGGCAAAGCCCCTGCCAGCGGCAACAACCATCATGCTGCTCTCGTCAACGTCGAACCACCTCGTCTTTCTGACTTGCAGCCGAAGTATGCATCCGTGATCCAGCACGACGACAACAACCCTGAAGCGCACGGGTGGTATGCCTCATTCAGTAAGTTGGCGCCCCTGAAAAAGTAGGAACTCTGTTCAGCGACTGATCGCGCTTTATAGAGCACACCGTCGGAGAGTGTGTCGGAGCTCTGGGAATCATTCCCTGCTGCCCTTGCCCCAACCCTTTCCGACCCGTGCAGCAAGGTGAAGTCGGCTTGGTGACACGATTCGGCCGGTCCGTATTCGAGCCCATGAAAACTACGAAACCTGAATCTGCTAACTTTCAGCTAGATTTGAGCGCGCCGTGGACCCTGGTCTTGTCAAGGTCAACCCCCTCAGTGAACGTCTCATTACGATCGATGTGAAGATCCAGATCGTCGAGGTGCCTCGCCAGGTCTGCATGACCAAGGACAACGTTACCCTCAACTTGACCTCCGTTATCTACTATCAGGTTGTCTCTCCTCACAAGTCTGCCTTTGGTATTTCAAACATCCGCCAAGCGCTCGTCGAGCGTACTCAGACCACACTGCGCCATGTTATCGGTGCGCGCGTTCTCCAGGATGTGATTGAGCGTCGCGAGGAGATCGCACAGTCGACATCAGAGATTATTGAGGAAGTGGCCGCAGGTTGGGGTGTCAACGTTGAGTCTATGCTCATTAAGGATATCATCTTCAGTGACGATCTCCAGGACTCCCTGTCCATGGCTGCCCAGTCCAAGCGCATTGGTGAGAGTAAGGTTATTGCTGCTCGCGCCGAAGTCGAGTCTGCCAAGCTCATGCGCCAGGTATGCTCAAGGGATCTCTTCTCATCAAACTAAGCTAATCGCCCTATAGGCTGCCGATATCCTGTCCTCCGCCCCCGCTATGCAGATCCGATACCTCGAGGCGATGCAGGCAATGGCCAAGACGGCGAACAGCAAGGTCATCTTCCTCCCGGCCCCAAACCAGACTGTTACCCAACAGCTGGCGGCCGCTGAGAATGCTGGTGAAGGGCCCAGCCGCTATGCCTCGCCCTCTGGACAGAATGACGATGGTTTTCAGCATGCGATTAATGCCCGTGTGGTGGAGGACATCTAAATGCAAACGTCCAAGCACCTCTACACGTGGAATGAACGGCAGTAAATAATTTGGACCCTTCTTGATCAGGGTCACCTGGCTTTATTTAATCACGATACCCGCCTTCTTTTGATACTGTATTATTTGGATTGTTTACGACTAAGTATTCTACCTAATGAAGTCTATTACTCGCATTGCAATTCTTGAACCCACCACCACCATGATGATTTTGAAACGATACACTACCTACTACGGTACAATGACAAATGGCATCATAGACTTGGAATACCCTCAACGATTTGTATTCGTAGTAGTAGTTTGGTGGGCGGTGAGCTACAATAGTAACTTTGAGCTTGCTGTGGGGAAGCCCAGGTACAGATCCAGCCCCGACCCGCATGGAGACGAACTGGTCCAAGATGACATTTCACAACGACCGCCATCCCCCTTGATACCAGCTCAATGGCACCATCACAAGCAGCCAGCGCTGTTGCAGCCGCTAATACACCGACCCCAGAATACATCGACCCGTCCTTCGACCCCGTGGACTTCCTCAACGACACCCTCCCCCCACTCTCACTACAATCCTCACAATCGCAATCGCAATCCCCCCGAGCCGTGAACCTAGCCGAACTCGCTACACGGGTCCAATCCGTTCTCTCACAAATAAATGCACAAAATGTCCGTCACTCGACCACACTTACAACACTTGCAGATGATATTCTACGGAGCGGCAACCGCCTTGCATATGAAGTCGAGGTTCTGCGCGGCGAGACGATAACACTGTCCGACTTGTTGTCCGATAGTCTAGCGGGAGATATTTCGAGGTTTACCGTTACGGAGTCCAAATCCATAGCAGAGGGAACAAAACAAGACGGGGCCGAGGAAGGAGAAGGCCCCGAGGCGGAGAATGGAGTCGAAGAGCCGGAATACATCTCCAACCTGCGAACACTCACTCAAGTGCGAGCACGTCTTGAAGAAGTGGTTCAGACCTTTGGCGACGCAATGGATTGGCCACTCCCTCCATCCGAGACCTCGATAACCTCCTCGTTCATATCCGTCTCCGCGCCAGAGCTAGGCCCCGATAGCCACAGTCGGGAAGAGAAGGGGCAAGAGGTGGCGAAGAAGCTTATAGGGGAGATTGCCGAGCTCCTGGATAGTGATGGTGGTTTGGGTGGGATTGAGGCCGCAGCGCGCAGGGTTGAAGCACTGCGAGCGCTGGCGAACGTGTGGAAGGGGACAGCGGAGGAGAAGGCCAGAGCTCGGTTTGTGGATGGGCTGATGAAGACTGTTGAAGACCGCCGAAAGGCGCTTGAGGCTGTAGCTGCGCCGGCGCAGCAGGCTACGAGCTCAGGACCATCGAGAGGCCACCAGCGGCAGGAAAGCGAGGGGCCCGCGGGTGGCATTTTTCGTAACTTGCAGCGGTTACGGGAGGAGATTTACTTGGAGTGATCTCGCTTTTGTACTTTGCTTGTTGGGCATAAAGTTTTACAGGCGTTTGCATGGGGCTTGTTCCATATACTCCGTACCATTAGGTGACATCGCGATCATACATAGATTACAAGCCCTTGATGGGCGACTTGATATTCATGCATTGGGGTGCTTACCGACCAAACAGTTTTAATATGGCTAAGTGGACAAACCCGCAACAATATCTACAAAAGTACTCAGTCGTGTCATACCCTGGGCATCGAGGTTGCTGCAGATAGCTGTCCGACAAGGACCGACATAATAGTCGGGATATTTCTGTTACTGGCAGTGTGACCGTCACTTCTACCAATGCTTGCTGCATGGCTTTTCCAGGATGAAGATCATAGATCTAGAGCGGAAGCCCACCAATAAATACTCCGCTGCAGTAAGGCTGTCAACCTGAAACAGCACGAGTTGGGGTCGGATTACGCGGCCACCATGCGCAGAGCATAGAACAAGCCCGAGAGCTCATTGACGGGAGAAGAGCTTGATTGAGAAAGAGGGGATGAGGGAGGGCTTGAAAAAGAGGCCTTGATCTAGAAATATCAAATAATTGAGGAGCGTAGAGAAGAGGGACCGTGGGCGACGCGAGACTGTGACAGCTGCCAGACTGAAACTTGCGCCTCGTGGCGATCGATTTGGCTGTCGTCATCACAGCCAGGGACCGTCTCCTGGGGAGCAACGACTGCTGCAACATGGCCTCTTTCCACTCTCGATGATCTTCTCCTTTTATTTCAAAAAACTACTTGGTCTATCTCGCCTCGCTTGTCCCTTGCGGTGACCACGTTTCGCGCCGGAATGTTCAACTCTAATTGCTTCTGTTCCACACTCAAATCAGTCATCCCGTGAGCAGTGACTAATTCACCGTCAGCAGCTACAGCACAATCTGATAGATGGCCTCTCGCGGCCCTTTGGGCGGCCTGAATGGCCCTATACCCGGTCCCTGGGTCGACCAGTACAATTCGTGGCGCCTCTCTGCCACGAGGTTTCTGCAGCAGAGCCATTATCCGCGACTGCGGCCGCGACCGACGCGGGTGATCTTCACAATCGCAACATGTCTCTTCTTTATAGTTATTCTGCTGCGTCCTTCTCAGGAGGTAAGATTATACCAGGGCGGAGGGGTCACATAACTGACAATTGTAGACGGGCGTCAACTATTGGCTTCAGTACCCATCGTATCACCCATTCCACCAAAAACCCGAAGACGCGACGATCGTCTCTCCCAAACTATTTCTCGAGCATAACGAGACATTACCACATGCCAATTCAAACACATCCTTTCATCTCGTCTTACCCGCCACTCGGAGTACTCCAGGACTATGCCGTACCTTGACTTCGGCCATGATCTTGAACTACCCGCCGCCGACCCTCGTTCGGTACGGGAGAGAACTACCAACAGGCTCGGCTGGACACGATTACATGGTTGATAGAATTACTGGAATATACAACTTCCTTGCGTACACCGAGACCCTCAAAGAGAGTGACATTGTGTTGATTGTGGATGGGTTTGATATTTTCTTTCAGCTCCCGCCGGAGGTGATTCTTACGCGTTACCAGCAGCTGTTGCGGGAGGAGAATGCTAAGCTGCGCAAGAAGTATGGAATGGTGACCGTGGATCGGCCCTTCCGGAAGGACGGCGTGGAGACCATGCAAAAGTACTCGCAACGTGTGATCTTCTCCGCAAGCAAGGAATGCTTCCACGACCTTGCGGCGGATGCTGGATGCGTCAGTGTGCCAGGGTCAAGCCTGCCTCCGGATTCTTATGGGTGGAAGACAGATACACAACCACACTTGACCAGGCCGCGGTGGCTGAAACCGGGGGCAGTTATTGGACAGGTGGCGGATTTGAAGCTGATATACGCGCAAGTTCTGCGCTTTGTCGAGGAGCATCGCGCTGTTGAGGGGGATTACCTAGCGCTGACGCAGATGTATGGCCGGCAGGAGTATGTGCGGGAGCTCGAACGGCGAAGAACAACGAACGGCTTCAAGGAGACGATGTACCGATGGATAGGCATCTCTCAGGCCTCAAATTTGACCAGTAAAAGCCCGCGACTTGAGCCCGGCCAGCGGTATGAGTACGGTATTGGCTTGGATTTTGAGTCACGCCTATTCTTCAATACAGTCAGGTCAAAGGAAGACGTCGAATGGCTACGCTATAACAACGTCACGAAAACCTCAACTGCGCAAATGGAGCATCGTGTACCCCGGGAGCACCGTCTCCTACTCCCAGACGACGTCTCGGAGAAAAAGCTTGGCAATCCCTTCAAGCAGCCGAAGTACGGTAAGGATGAGTATATTAATCCTCCGTGGAACCACACTCTGGACGAACTTCCTCAGTACCGTTCATGGCACAACATTCCGTTGCTAACGAACGTCCACTCGGCCGAAGTACCAGTGCTAGTGCATATGAACAAGAAAGACAAAGGAACCGTCCGTGACACCTGGTGGTCAAATATGTGGTACTTCCCCTGGGCTCGGGCTCTCTTGCGCAAGTACATTCGTGCTCAGAGCGGTTTTGATGCCGCGCAACACGCCCTCCTTGGTGGACAGAGCTCGTGGGATACGCGCGGTGGTGCTGGAGGAGTTTGGACAGACAAAGGCGAATGGCTTGATTATCCAGAAGTTTGCGCAGGATTTGAACGCGACCTCTTTGACGACGAGATGGGCGTCTTTGGGGAGGAGGGCGGCGATGACTATGGCGGGCCCGTTTATAACCAGTGGGGCAACCTGGTCAAAGGTAGGGAGTTCTAGTCATACCCTTTGATCCGTGCATTGCCAGAGGTGGCCAAGCGCCTCGTCTTTGGAGTGGGAGTCTGTTCACTTATAGGGGCGTCTGGTTGATTCTTATATTTCCTTCAAAGATACCAAATAGATGCAAGCGTTGTGTATAGCTGAGATAGATTGATGCTAAATGAAACTCCATGCTTTTAACCATACCTTAACGCCAACCCAGGATATACTAACCAAGATATCATACAACCAATCTACATCTCCCATAAATATAAACCTGAACATGGCAAGTCAGGCCGTCGCACTTCCCAATGTCTCCCGAATGATGTTTAAAATCTCCAACACGTCATCATCGTTCAATCTCTGCTCCCTCTCCTCGATCACCGTGTCAATCAGGGCAAGAGCACCATAATCTCCTTGTTCGCCTTCCTCTTCTGCGCCCTCACCCTCACCCTCACCATTTGCTTGTCCCACTACCTCCTCCCCCTCTGCACCCTCTGCACCATTCTCACCACTATCCTGCGCATCAACATCCATTTGATCCCCACCACGTTCTGCACCTCCTCCATTCGTTCCCTCCGCAGGAGGAATCCCAACCCCCAAATTCACAATCATAAGCACCTCGCCCTTCGTCAGCCCATACGGCTGTAATCGGGTGATCAAATCCCGGAGAGCGGTTTCGAGAGCGTCTTGTGCCGTCTCTGTGTTTGAAGCTGCCTTAGTGGCCTTCTTGCCCTTAGTCTTTCCTTTTCCGTTTGCGTTTACGGCTGAATGATCTTCTGTTGGCGAGACATATTGCGGATAACGGAGAAGATGGGGAGAGAGGCGCGTTGCATAGTTGTGAATCTATATGAGCCGAGCATGGCAATTAGCATCGACGATCTTACACGTTGGATATTTATGCCTGTGGGTTCTGTCTCGTTTCTTCCCGAGCTTTGGTATTGCAGATAGGCTCACCTCCTTAACGACTGTATTGTGATCGCGCAAGTCTGGACTCGGGATCCAATGTTTTTGGTTCACGCCTGGTGGAGGATTTGGCGGACGACGCGGGGGGTTTGAGGAGAGGAACGAGAGGACTTCGATGTTTGTTAGGGTTGCGGATTGGGGAGAGATGATCTGGGTTTATTAGCCTGGTGACCCTCCGACTAATAGAGCAATAGGCACAATATTGGGGTGAGCATACCCTCATTGTGAGATTGAGCGAATGTGTTCGATTTGGTTAGCGATATCGTTGGATCGTGGTGACTCGTGAGGGGAAGAGAAGGGGAAAAATTGGGCGGTGAGGGAGAAAGTGTATGATTGTGCTGGCAGAATATTCGGGATATTGAATATAGTAGACGGTGGTTTTGCAGCTCTATACGAAGTCACCACCACGTTTCGAAGTCATGATAATTTCAGCAGTGCGATTTTGACATGGTAAATGCTAAGTTTCTGCTGGATAGTGGGGCAATTGGCCACTAACTATTGAGGGCAGCCAGAATTTTACGAGAAATCAAGAGAACTCAAGGCTTGAAGACTTGTATTAACTTGAATAAGAAATTGTAGCGAGCACCTTGCGCCGGGAGGGACCAAATTCCCATCCTAATGCCACCCAAACATTGCAACTAAGAGCAAGGAGAATAAATCACAGGAAAATCAACCCACATGGTGTGATATCATACAGAAGAAAAGAAGGAGATCCGTCTCAAATATCAGTCAAAGTAGTCAAACTTTTTGTTTATATCCCTAGTCGTCCCTCTTCTTCTTCTTCTTCTTGTCGCCCGCCTCTTCGGCCTCGTCTGATCGCTTGCGCTTCTTCTCGTCACCCTTGGACGCCTTCTTGGATTCTTTCTTAGCCTTCTTGATGTCCTTCTTGCTCACAGCACTGGGGTTACCGGCGGAGTCAAATTGGATCTCGCCTCGCTCGAGCTTGCGCTTGTACCGCTTGACGCTGAGACCAGCCTGTTCAGCTAGCTTCTCGAGGTCTGAGTCCTTGCTCTTCTTGGACTTCTTGGGGGTCTTCTCTTCCTCGGACTCATCGTCGGAGTCAGCACCGTTCACGGCGGGTTCCTCGTCAGAGTCGGCATCAGCCATATCCTCATCCTCAACCTCCTGAACAAGCTTCTTCTTAGCGGGTGTAGCCTCATCCTCATCAATAGCATCGGCATCGGGGTTGTATTTCCGAACTTCGTTCAGGTTGAACTTGCCGGGCTGAGCGGCGCCGTTGGGGCCAATAGCAGTACCACGAGGCTTGAGGGGCTTGCCTTCAAGGGCAGCCAACTTCCTCTCAAGGTTGAATCGGGCCTCAGTGCCGAGGGCCGCCTTGTCCTCCTCAGGAACATCGTCATCCCACTCAGCAAGGGCATCAACACGGAGACCGAGAGAGGCCTTGGCAGCGAGAACTCTGGCCATCTTGCCCTTGTTCTTTCCGGTGGCTTGACCGATAAGAGAAGCGTGGTAGATCAGACCATATTTAGGTGTGTCGTGCTTGGTCTTCAGAGCACGGAAGAGGGCCTTCTCGGCACCGAGAATCTGGAGAGTACTAGCGGGGCTCTTGGAGAGGTTGGTCAAGCTACCTGCGTGGGCGATGAGTCGGGCACCAACAAGGTCACCGACCAAGGCAGTAAGGTTGGGGGCAATGGCGTTCATGCGGGCAGTGATGTAGCCAGCAAGCTGGGAGCGGTAGTCAGAGAAGCCAATCACTTGCTCAGCAAGGGCTTGAATGTTCTCCAAATCCTCATCACTGATTTCTGTACCCATGGACCTGTCGGCGGCGGCCTTAACAGCAGCCTCAATCTCTTCGGGAAGAATCTCCGCAAGGTCGGTGGATTCAGAGTTGGTACGCATGCCCATCTTGAGGACGAGCCTTGAGTAGGCGATGTTGTCGTTGAGAATTTTGGCAAGTTCCGGAAAGTGCCAGCCGTACCATTCCTTCACACGCATGGCGTAGTTGTTGAGCTCCTTGTCCAAATCATCCAGTAGACCAATGGCCTGAACAATCATGGTATCGATTTTATCGGGGGAGAACTTGAGCTTGTGTCTGGCGAGAGAGTGGGACAGACCCAGGGACATGGTGGACATGTCCTGAGGAAGGAGGCCAGGAATCAGTGTGGGAAGATGTTCACGAATCGCGCGGTAGATGTCGGCCGTTGAGGAATCGGCGACTAGCGAGATATCAAGTCCGGGGAGCTTGCCAATGGCATTTCCTGTATGGAGAAGAATTAATTACGTTGTTGCTTGAGATTTCGCGATTGCACGTACCCAGTTTGGGATCAGCAACGGCCAAAGAGACCTTCTTCTCATCCTTGACCTCATCGAGGAGACTGGCAAGGCGGGGAGTGACCTTTCCCTCGATGAGAGAAGCGACTTCCTCTAGCGCTGTCGTAGCGCTGTCGAACTTTTGAAAGCTCTTCAACTTGAGCCTGCCTCAGGTGTTAGATCTGCGACAAGAATTTTTCATCGATTGAAATCGCGGAGTGAATTCGAAAAGAGAGGGAAAGCAGTCATAGGAGAACCATACAAGTTGGAGACACCCTCTGCCGTGGCAGCTTCAGTAGCAAGATCCTCTCGCTTCAGAAGCTTCTTGTCCTTAGCTTTGAGCAGGGCATAGCCCGCGCTTGTTTCGGTCAGGATAAAAAGAGTCATGGTGTGCGGTCTCGACTCCAGGTGTGTAAGAGTGAGAAAGGACGGCAGCCGGAAGTTATCAAGAGAGGGAGAGGCGAAGTGTGGGCGACCGTGGACTCGAACCTCCGAGAGCGTGCTGCTGGAGAGTTTTTTTTGGCCTGCAAAGTAAAAAGTGCAGAAAAACTGCTGTGGCTAGTGGCCCGCACCTGTGGCTGGTGTTTGTGTGCGGCGGTGCCACCGATTACTTAATGGCCCAGCCAAGAACCAGCAGCACTGCCTGGAGCTTCCCGATGTCGATGCGGAGAGCTGTTCTAGATATCTGCCACCCACAAGCTCACAATGGAGGGACTCTTCTTCAACGTTAACAGCGGGTATACCGACAGCCACCCCGACTATGCTGAGAGCTGAGGGCTAACATACTGCAGTTACATCGAGGGGATCGTTCGAGGATACCGGAACAGCCTGCTCACCGGCCAACATTATTCGAACTTGACGCAATGCGAAACCATCGATGGTTAGCTCCCTGGCCAGATATAAGCACTACGGCTCTTGTATTGACCTGTGTGATTTATTAGACGTCAAATTGCAGCTGGCGCCCGCATATGGCGACTTTCTTGGAGCTCTTCCCCCCAACCCCTCTACTTCTGCTCTTGCGGGCAAGATGACCGACAAGCTGGTCGCCGAGTTCCGCTACCTCCTTGCACAGTCTACAGGATCAACCGCTAGGTTTCTTGAGTATCTCACGTACGGTTATATGATCGACAACATCGCTCTGCTCATTACCGGAACCCTGCATGAACGCGATACGCGGGAGCTTCTAGAGCGATGCCACCCTCTCGGATGGTTCGAGACTCTACCCGTTCTGTGCGTTGCAACGAATATCGAAGAACTCTACAATTCTGTTTTGATAGAAACGCCGTTAGCTGGCTATTTCAAGGGCAGTCTCAGCCACCAGGATCTGGACGAACTCAACATTGAAATCATCCGCAACACACTGTACAAGAACTACCTCGAAGATTTCTATAAGTTTGTGACCACGCACTCAGACCTCAGGGGTACGCCGACGCAGGAAGTGATGGCCGAGATTTTGGAATTCGAGGCAGATCGTCGTGCTATCAACATCACACTCAACTCTTTCGGCACGGAGCTTTCTAAACCAGAGCGGAGGAAGCTTTATCCCGAGTTCGGTAAATTGTATCCAGAGGGATCGTTGATGCTTTCTCGGGCGGACGATATCGAAGCTGTGTCGCTGGCTGTGAGCATATCTGCAGATTACAAAGCCTTCTTTGACGCCGTGGGTCTCACCCAAGGCGGCAGCGGGCTCGGCAGCATGGGTGGCTCTGATGGCAAGAGCTTGGAGGATCTGTTCTACCAGAAGGAGATGGACTTGAGCAAGCTCGTTTTCACCAGACAATTCACACCTGCCATTGTGTATGCCTGGATGCGACTAAAGGAACAGGTGAGTACTGCCAGGTGGCCGTGTATGCACCCTACTGACTTTTCCAGGAAATCCGGAACGTCACCTGGATTGCGGAGTGCATTGCTCAAAACCAGAAAGAGAGGATCGGAAACTTCATTTCCGTCTTCTAAGCGTTTCCTTGTCTATCCATCCTGTATCTCGATACCATTCGGCTGTACTCGAATCTTCTCCACCCGCTTTTCCATACCTATTTCTGCCAAACATTACCCAGTTGTACGAGCGAATTGATTTCATCGGCATCCGTAAAGTGCCTGTGCCGCCCCATGATCAAACCTGTTATCTTATCTAGGCGTTTTTGGGTCTTTCCTTCCTGTGATATATTATGTACACAACGTTGCCGCCGTTGTCATATAGATGGTGAAGAATACGACTTCTCTATTATTGACATACAGCACTAGCCTCACATAAGCCACACTCACAGGGAAAACTGACTGCTCTGCGAAGTCCAGAAGATTCGTCAACAAACCTAGGTAGCATGGCGGCTAGTCCTCTTAGATTCAATATGGCACGAAAGACCGAGCGTGTGTGGTTTCGTGTAGGCTAATGCGATAACCTCAAATAACGTGGTTGGAATGCGAATGTCCTACCACAAAGTAAAGTGAGGCGAGTTCGTAACCGAACCAGTGATATGGGCCTGAACTACAACAAACTCTCAAGGTTAATTTGACTCCAACTGGGTTCGGAAACAAGTGGTTTCCAACAAATTCCATTGTAAGTGCATTGTTCTATGAACCGGGTAAAATCGGCTGATTTCAATTGCGCTATATACATGCTTGTATTCTATAAAGAAGAAAAGATAGAAATGTATGACGAGGGAGACCGATAAAAAAGGCGCATGGTTTGGATGTCATAGCGTGCGCAAAGGTCGTCGGTGAGAACGACGCTCGCCCCTTGCAGATCGTTCCATAACTCCATAAAAAGTTCGGTGGCCAATAGACAGGTATTGACACGCAAAGTCGTTATAGAAAGCCACCGGAACTGCGTGGGTCAGTCCGGGCGGCGCATTTCGGCCAAGTTAGACCGTGGTATGTGATGGTGTATTTGTTTGTGTCATTGGCATATAGAGGCATGAAATGTGCAAAGGTGCAAAATGGCTGAGTATATCGCGTCATAAGAGGGAAAAGAAATTCATGAGTATATGGCTTAAGCTCAATGCTACTTTTGGAAAAGAAATGTTCATCCCAGATCATCTTGCAAATGGGCCAACAGGAGAAAAACAGGAGAAAGACAGGAGAGATTAGCCCAGTTAATCGTACTGGAAAAGAGCACTAATACTTTCTCCGTGGTGGACGCGACGGATAGCCTAGAATGAAAGTGAGTCAAAGCTTCTCCAGTCTGGAATCGGAATATCGTACCTCTGCGAACACATGGCCAACTTCCAAGACCTCTAGCTTGGGGCATCGTCGCAAGTGCTCTGACTGGCTGACGCTATTGGTCACAACAACCTTGTCGAGCGAGCTGGCATTGATGCGGTCAATAGCGTCACCGCTCAAAATTCCGTGTGTTACCAAGGCGTAAACTTTTGAAGCTCCTTCCTTCTTCAGTAGTTTGGCAGCACGAGTGATGGTATTCGACGTGTCGGCGAGATCATCAACAAGGATGGCCGTTCGATCCTTAACATCTCCAACCAACATCATGGTTGCATTTTGACGGTCCGTAATCCGCGTAGGACGACGTTCCTGAAGACAATTAGAAAAATATGGCAGAAAATCGTATCGGCGTACCTTGTGAATCAGCGCAAATTCCATTCCCATCGAATCCGCGATTGCAGTTGCTCGTTTAGCGCCACCAGCATCCGGACTCACAACAACAGCCTCCTTATAGTTGGGAATGTTGCGCAGGATGTAGTTCTTGACAAGTGGGCGCCCGTAAAGATTGTCAACAGGGATGTCAAAGAACCCTTGATATTGAGGATCATGAAGATCCATTGTGATGATGTGGTCTGCGCCAGCACAAGTGAGCAAGTCGGCAACCAGGGTACCCGCTTGAGCGACCCATTGCTTGTAACCAGGACGGGGCTGGAACTTGTTGATTTTATCTTGATCGTCTACGAGCCCGTTAGGGAGTGTAGATTTGCTGCTGTCCGACTTGAGAGAGTCGAGAGTGTCACTGCGGGTGAGCCCGTTGGGCAGGCGCTTCTTCACCGGGCTACCGTTCGAGTCCTCTAGTTGAGCCCTTGCTAAACTCCTTTGCAGGTTGTCAACACTGACAGCGTTCATCGGGTTTCCAGTCTCAATCTTTCCCGGATGAGGGGTGGGAGGGGTGCTTTCAAAGGTATAGCCATTGGACGCGCCCTGTCGTCCTTCGACTGAGGACTTGACCAGAGGAGCTCCGGATTTGTTGTAAGGGATGTCGCTTTGGCGAGAGTACGGGAAAAGCGGGAGAACGGCGGTGACTCTTCGGGCGGACGCGGTTTTGCATGCAGAGATAGTAATGAGTAGTTCCAGCAGATGGTCGTTCACCTTTCCACCACCAGATTGAAGGATGTAAACGTCCTTCCCACGCACAGATTCCTTAATCTCCACCCTCGTCTCACCGACAGAAAACTTTGACAGAAGTACGTCGGCTGGAGGGATCCCAAGAATGCCGCAGATCGTCTGAGTCAGTTGAGGGTGGGATGTGCCCCCAATGACGACGATATTTCGAACCATCGTGGCCAGAGTGTCGGTCGGAAAAGGGAAATACTAGAAAATCTGAACGTGGAGGAGGCGAGGAGGAGTTGGGGGAAGCCGATTCGGAAGCGGAGCAAAAGCTTAGGAAAATCCGACGAAGCGGGTGTTCTGGAGGGGCGGTATGATCGGGAGGGTTAGCTCGGTAGACACACGAGGCGGCAAGATCTGGAATGATGAGGTCTGCAACAAGAAGGATCACTAGATCATGGCGGACATTAGCAAGGACACATCAAATACCAGGGCGAAAGCGACATGGATTGAAAAATAGCAGTGGATCAAGATGTCGTGTGAGCCCGTAATGGAAGAAAAGAAAAAAAGCCTCTGGTAGTGGAACCTGCAGGTCGGTTTTTCGGGTTTTCTGCCGTTGTCGCCTCAGGCGCCTTGTTACCCCAATAGGACAAGCGGTGCACAGGGCTCCCCTCGTTTTGCTCGACTTCCTTCCAACGGCCCCGCAGAATGACGAAAACCCAAGCAAATGGCGGATCTGTCGTTAGCAAGCACGCAACAAAAACAGTAATGGGGAAGAAACAACTCCGAACAGCATGCAGTTAGCCTTCATCTCTCTCAGACTCAACAGTAACTGTCTCGCCTGTTACGAAAGGGCTAAGATGCTGCTGATTACACCAAAGCACAGTCTCAATTGACCAATAAGTACTTGAAATTGAGAACAACAGACATGAGAAAAGGTGACAGAGAGATATCAAAAAAGTTCCCATGGTAATCCATTGCTCCGGGTCCAGGTCAAGATCCAGGTTCAAGTCTCATTCGTTGCACGGAAAGGCTAAAAGCCAAGGAGCTTGCATTGCATTAACTCTGCCAATTATTGGTACAGTATCAGGTGCCAGGTCCAGTCTTCCTGCTGGATCAGAGTTAGTGAGTGCATGCATTCAAAGGGAAGCCAAGGGCATTGCCTCAAAGATCAGGACTTTGTAGACATGCAGAGGTTAAGAGGGGGTGAATTGCTCACAGATGATCTTCCAGTGCTCCGGAGTATACAAAGTACTCCGGAGTGTACTCTGAGTACGTAGGGGAAACCCCACAATGTTCCACCATACTCCGAGGATTTGATTTTTGGTTCTGCTTGAAGCTCAGGTCGTTCTGGGAGGAGTGCCGTGCACTTGGCTCATGCTGCATGGGTAGCTATATCTGGGCATAGCCCTTATATGTGTCAGTTCGAACCCATGGGTAAAGAGGGTTGCGCACTTACACGTGAGGCCCTAAAAAATGAGGCCAGTTCCCTTATACCTAGCTCGCTATTAGCAACATAGCGGAGTATAAATCATCTGGCACAGCTGACGTCCGCAATCAGGATGAGTTCCCTTAAGTTCATGCCCCGCAGCTCGCCCTGAAGTCACAAGCTCACCCAGGCATGTATATACCTGCTAGGACAATCTCAGAAATGACCGTGAAGTGCAGATTGAACACATCAAAATGTTGTAGCGCTGATACATTAGAGACGATGATGCACTACCTGTTAGTCAATGTTTTAACTCGCGAGAATCGTCTGGCAATAGAAGCTTTGCGATGCGCGCTCATAAATCTTGAGCTCTATGGCGACCGTGTCAGTTGAGCGGGTGTCGCGATGAAAGGGTTCTCGACTGCCTCCATCTGGACTTCCCGCTTAAAACTAATCACTGTTAAATCGCGATACAGCGCCTTTTGAGGAAGCTCGGCTCCGCAAGATCCACCGTTCTCTCGATGGGAGGCATGGGTAGATCAGGCAACAAACAAGAGTTGGGCAATCATTCCCAGTCAGATCCGCGATGAGAGCAATGCAAGCATCACGTGAACGTTCAGGAGGTGCTGGAGGTTACAGCAGATTAAATACGCTAGCCTGCTATAGGACTAGCGCGTAGATAGTAGACAGGCCGACGATAGCAACAGAGGTTGGGAGAGCCTCGCGGGCAATAATTCAAACTCACCTTCATCGTTGAATCATATCAGCTTCGGCTGCACTTTATCTCAAGACAGACTGTCTGGAAGCTCTAAGCGAACTTATGGCCTCAAGTTTTCCTCTAACATCGTGCAATTGAGCCCTTCTTATATGTATAAATGCCTCTCCATCTCATATCTCGGCGCCCCTCTCCAACCACAGCGTCCTTCACTGTCTCCAATGCCTCTAGACACACCAGCACCGCTGCTAAGCTTCTTTTCTACTTCCAGTTTCTCTTGCGTGGAGTGCTCTTTGCCGGTGTTATCTTCTTTTATACTGCTCGGTTCCGTCATTCGTTCTTCATTCAAGATGGCGCCTTCGTGCCTTGGACCGCAGTATGGTCCAGTCCGTTAGGGTCCTTTGTTTGTCGCATTGCCGATACCTACAATTTCATTGGTACTGCGCTTGTCAGTGCGCTATTGGTATATGGCGTGTTTAAGAAGGGATATACAGGTTCGTGCCGTCTCTCGTGATTTTCCTAGTCTTTCTGCTCACCTATTTACTTTATAGAAGAATCACTCTTGGTTATCCGCGGGCTAGGGATTCAGACGTCGACATCTTCCCCAACCTATCTATCTAAGGCTGCAACAAGGTTCATTCCGACTACCGAAATTCAGGACATTGTGATACATGAAGCTTTCAAGGGGTTCGAGGTGCGCTTCTATCTTGCGGTGGTGGTCGTGGGAGAGCCGGAGGTTGTTGTAGTCTTTCCAGTAAGTTTCGCCGGACCTTGCTAGGAGCGCAATTGCTCACTATCTCTTATCAGAAACTTCTACCAAACAGGGCAAAACTAGAAGAGGTCTGGCGAGGCTCTCGCCATTGTCTATACGATTCAAAGCCATAGTAGCTGGCTAATCTCAGCCCGATGAACTAGCTTCAATGAGCAGAGTGTCTCTTTGTATATTCAATTTTATAAGGTATGTACAGCGTGGTTCTAGGCATCTGCATTGCCCGCTTGAGAGTCCTCCAACTTCCGCTTCTTTGCTGCAAGCCATCTCGCATTGAGGACTTCAACCGCCTCTATCTTCTTCTTTTGCATAAGGGGAATATACTTTCCACCGGCTTTGCCCTCGTTGCCGCCGACAAAGACCCTCTGTAACTTGCTCTGCATCTCCCGCTCTAGATTCTGGATATTCGCACCCCCAATCACACTCTGATCACCTTGTTCCATCGCTAAGTCGAGCAGGGCGCCAGCCAGGATCTCGTCCACTTTGCGTTGCCTCCAGAGCGACCAGAGATCATCAATCACGCCGCCGAGGCCAAACTTTCCACCCGCTTTCGCATACTGGTTTTTCACCTGCCTATAATCACCTGCGTAAACCCAGTCGAGGGCATCCTCCCGTGAGTCACTATCCAGGGGCGGAAAGACGCAATTCCAAAGAACCAGCGGTGCATCCGACGCCATCTCATATATAGGCTTACGCGGATTTTTCGAAATGTCGAGCAAGTCGCGCACAACAGTCGGTGGCTCGAGCCCTTGGCCCACAAGAAACAGAATAGCGACCATGTGTCTCACCTGGTGCCACAGAAAAGCGGTCCCCTCCAGGTTGAACACGTACACCTGACTTCCAGGCGCGGTTGGAGTACCTGCCTCTGCCATGGTAGTATCTGCGTTGGCTTGTTCTAGAGCTTGGAATTCTGGCCTGTTCAGGTAGCCTAGGGGGTTGGTTTTAGGGTCGAGTAGATCGATCTCTGCGCGATATATCACCCGCTCAAAGTTCTCAATCTGTTTGCTCGTATCCACTTTGCAGAAGTTTCGAAAATCATGTCGGCCCTCGAAGTACTTCGCAGCTTCACGCATAGCGTCGATATCTAACCACCCCTCTCGGTACTTCACAGGCTCATTGCTTCTTTGCGGATGGAACCCGAGCAGGCCCGGAGTTGGACTGAACGCAGGCTGTGTGAAGAAGTATTTGTAGTGGCGACCCCGACAAGAAAATCTCGCATCGAACCCTTCTGGGGGATTCGGGCACCAAGCTAGCACGCGGATATCCTCCGGAAGCGTTTTGTTTAGCAGACTGATATAAGGTAGTTCATCCGCAATGTCATCCCAGTTCTCATCCGCTGCTACTTCTAGAGTAACAGCTTCGTCCGTAGTTCTCTCGGCACCGCCAGCACCTGGAACAGTCTCCGGATTCCTGCGCTTCGGACGTGCGCTGCGGACTTTGATCCCCATGACCTGTCCAAATGCACTAACACCCCGATCCGTCCTTCCAGCCTTGGAGTATTCACACCCCTCCCAGCTCATCTCGAAAGGCTTACTACCACGCCTCACAGTATTATCGAATATGTCCGCAACATCCTCCTCCGGCATATCGGTCGGGAATATCAACCTCGTCTTTCTTAACGCCTTCCACATTGCCTCCTCAATCGTTGGCAGCGGTGTAACATTTCTATTCGCATGTTCAAGCCCATTATAGTTCTGACCCAGATACGCAAATTTCAGCGCGATATGTCGGAAATTGTAGTTCGCGGGGTCCATTCTTCTTCGTGGTTTGGGCATTCGAGCACCGGGGGCATGAGTAATGTCGTTGGGGTCGAATTTCCCAGTTGCGAGCCATTTGGGAATTGGTTCTTGTTCCCCGGCCTTCGCTTTGTCTTCGAGCGGTTGTGGTGCGTTTGTTGTGGGCGATGGAGGAGAGGTGTACTCTGATGTTCGGGTGTGTAATTGGCGCTCTAGCTCGCTGATTCTTTCAACCAGGCTGGTCGTGGTCCAGGTTGAGTAGTCTGGTTGCTGGGGTTGCTCATGTTGGGCCTGTTTAGCCTCGTTCTGCTGCTGCTGTTGCTGCACCGACATCTCTGTGGGGTTGTTGCCAGACATGATTTCTGTGGTAAGAGTTTGGAGTTTCGACGGGCCCTTGTGAACTCTTCGGTGGGAAATTCTGCTGGGATGAAGTTGATTCAGGGCAGACAAGAATGTCCTTTGCGATCTCCACATTCCCTTGACGGTTGTGGAGGGGTTAAGGGATTTGTTTCGCTAGTCTTGGGAGCTCGATGGTGGAAAAAATCTCGGGTTCCTGCCAGTGTCATGCTTGTAATGGTATTTACACGTTTTATCGATAAGGTATAGCTAAGATAAGATAACATGGGTCTGGGGTTTGGGGACAAGAATATAAAAACTAATTAGATGTGATTTGGACAAGTTCGTATGCTAGCTCAATAGCTATGTGTATCTTTTACAGCTACCGGTGTTTACACTATGCTTCACTGTGGTGCTGTTTTCCGGGACTGCTGCTGGCCAAATCCTAACCCAAGCCAAGTACTCCGTAGCGGAAATATATCTAGCTCTGAAAAGTGCCCAAAGACGCGGAGAACACATAGACACTTCACTAAGCAATATAGATTTTCTCATAGCCTGCGATTGATCGGGTCGTCATGTCAGGTCTGGTAATCTTCAAGGAGCTCTCCTAGAAGACTGAGGATTTCGAACTACCAAGGGCTTTTGAAAGGAATAGTTACATACTCATATTTGATTCCTGAAGAGCAAACAACGGTTGGACGTTGAAGAACGGCTTGGTCTGGCCGGAAATCTATGTTCGTTTAATGGCAAATCTTATATACAGAAGCTCCAGCTGCAGTGGCCTAGACCCAAATCGGTGACAAGAACATTGGTCGGGAACTAGTCCTCTTACCAATGCTGGGTCCCAGATTGAAGCGTCGTCCGGATTCGAAAAACTGTCACAGCTCGAGCAATCATCACACCAAAACAAAAACACCCATTCATCAGTGACACACACAGCTGGAATCACTTGACCGACAGATAGCCCCGTTCCAACTGGTCTGATTATCCGTATATTTCTGAGAGTATCAGGCTCTAGCACTCGCGCACTACGACCAAGACCACTAGTAGCAACATTTACAATGCTGTCCCTAGTGTTGTCCTTCATAGACACATTTACCCTTGGCCCAGAAATCTACCTGCGATTCATGGCCCAAGATCGAACCAAAAGGTTGCCAGGCGACAAAGGCAAGTGGAAATTGGAATAACAGCTCGAGGCCTCTAACTTATATGGATAAACTAGACTAAAGGCGGCTAGCGGATTTCCTTATCTGCGATAAAGTTGCGCGAACCGATGGCCTCGAGACTCGCCAGGTCGCCGGTGAGCGCACCCTTTGGACTTGATCAAAACAACGAGGATCTCGAGATTTGTCTCAAGAGCAGGTACAATGGCACATCTTGAGGCGCGTGAGACTATAGAGACGCCTATAACAATCCTGCTCCTTGGCGACGCTGGATGTGGAAAGTCGACTTTCCTAGCGTGCGTATATCCCCCACATATCGAGCATTTTGCTTCCAGGGTATTCAATGTATTGGATGCAATATATCACTGACCTCGAGAACTAGAGGACTCAAGAGCATTAGAGCCGCTGGAGGCAGCAGTTCAATAGAGCTCCTCCGAGATAGTGATCAGCCATTTGTGTACGACATCAATTTCTCCAAGAAGTCATTCACGCTGGAGATATACGATACCGGAAGTCCGAATCAACACTGGACGTCACTTCGACCGGATGTTGTCCTCATCGCATTCGATATCTCGAACCGTGCGAGTCTAGAGGGTTTGAAGGGGGTGAGTCTGAACTGATGCTAACTAGTGCATCCGATGCAAGTCCTATTAAGTTGATGGTTTGTCTTGACTGACTCGCGGCTTGATTGATTAGTGGAGAAGCGATGTAATCCGCTACTTCCAGCGAGGAGAAGGCGAGCGTATACCCGTGATGATGGTGGGGTTGAAGAGAGATTTAAGAGAGGAGGGCGAGGGGCTGATTTACCCGCAAGAAGTGAGAAGTCATTAATTTGGGTGGTTGGACATGCCCACTGACGCTGATCAGACATACAGAATGGCGCAAGAGCTCCGTTGTGATCGCTATGCGGAATGCTCCGCTGTCACTGGCGAACTCATGAAGGAGGCCTTTGAAGATTTGGCACGACTGGCGTATATGACCACCACAGCTGCTGGGGGACAAACGAAAGGCGGGTGCATGGTGATGTGATTGTGGATTGGAGGATTTATAACTGTTGATACCCATTCGACCGGTGAGGATGTGCCGTATATATAAGGATCGGCGAACGGCTTTACGCTTACGAAGAGATCGATTAGTGGCTACGACAATGTTTTGGTAAATAGGAGCCGTCTAGATGGTAGCGTGCATCACTTTTCATTTACGAGCATAGCATACAGGGAGAAACCAAGGTAACGATCAAGTCCACCTTGTGAAATTGACGGTACAGGGCTTTCCCCCAGAGGCTCACTGGTAAGAGAACAACTGGATATCTTTCCCTCATAAGTTCCGATCAATCATTGACAAGCGATTCCTCCCCGATGCACCAAGAACACGACGTAATAGCGGGCTGAAGGTAGAAACGGATGAATCGTTGCAGCATACCATAAGAAAGTGGGTAAAAAAGAGGTTGAAGAAGATGGGTTTCGTGAATTCTTTTCCCGTTTTTTCTTTTCCTTTTTTGAGTATTTGCGGAACAGAGGCTAGGATAGAACATGCCAGGGGATATTTGTTTGGTTCAGGTTCCTTCTCTTCAAACACTCCTAACAGCTGTCCACACCGCGCTATGCAGCTGTTTACCACTTAGCACCCTCAGCGGGCTGAGCCTCAGCCCAGGTCTCGCCAGCAGCGGCGGGAGTAGAGCTGGCAGCCCAGTCACCACCATCGGCCTCCCAGCTAGTGGCACCGCCAGCAGGGAAAGCAGTGCTAGCAGGAGCGGCCTGAGCATCCCAGCTCTCACCAGCGAAGCCAGACTCGATGGCACCGGCACCGATCTCCTCAGCGCTGGCAACCTTGGTCTCGTCGGCAATCTCCTTGTTCTCCTCGGCCTCAGGATCACGGTAGAAGTAGAGATCGACAACAACGTCCCAGTCAACCTCACGGTTGGCAAGGGTACCACGGAGGCGGAGAACCTCACGGGCAAGGAGCCACCAGACAAGACCGATAGCGTGACGACCCTTGTTGTTGGTGGGGATGGCAACATCGACGAAGTCGGTGGGAGAGTCAGTGTCGCAAAGAGCGATGACGGGGATGTTGACATAGCTGGCCTCCTTGATGGCCTGAGCATCGGTGCGGGGATCGGTCACGATGATGAGGCGGGGCTCCTTGAAAGAGCGGGTGATGTAGTTGGTGAAGTTACCGGGGGTGAAACGACCAGCAATGGCGGTGGCACCGGTGTGGGAGGCGAACTTCAGGACAGCACGCTGGCCGTAGGGACGAGCGGAGATAACACAGATGTCCGCTGGGTTGTCGATGGCAGCGATGATACGGGCAGCCAAGAGGATCTTCTCCCTGTAGTTCGCGCACAAGTTAGACTTCGTCCTATCTGCCGAATTATGCGTTCCACTTCCTCCGGTCGACGTACCAGGTCTTGCCAATGTTGATAACATTGACACCGTCAGGGCGAGTCTTCCACAGGTAGGGCTCCATGTGAACCTGGAGGTTCTTGGATCCCAGGTGGCATTGAGCAGCGAGGAGCTGCTCAATGTCCTGAGGAGTGGGGTTGAAGATGGGGGGAAGCTGAGAGGGGGCCATGGTGGGCGATTGATATTGCAAAGGATGGCGATTTGAAGATATCAATCGTCTGGCACTTGTCGCGATGTTGAGGTCGAAGAGAGGACTGACGCGAAAGACAACTTTTCCTCCGCGGGAGATCTCACGTTGAATTTCGCTTGCCGTTTGTGAGCGTTAGGGCTAGCTAGGGTTGGCAAATCAGCTTCCGCTCTCGGACGCTAACCCATCCTGCTCAACTTAGGTCACGTGACACTCCTTACAGTCCCGTGATCCCATGTCCAAACACGGACTAGCGCATATTGCTTTAGATTTCAGATTTTGGACCAACTTCGAGGCCGCAAGAGTCGGAAGACGGGGAATCGGCCAGCGTTCCAAACCACGTCGCCAGGTATCAATCCTGCATTTTCAAAATGCCTCCACGTATCTCAGTCCAGTTTCCGCACAAGGCATTCTCGGGTACCTATTTTTCCCGGCCATTTATACTCCCGGATACTGATTCCCTTCTCCTTCAGGTTCCTCATATGTTCACAGCCCGCTTGCGCGACTTTCGCTGAATCCGAGCAAAACCTCTGTCAGAGCCGGTTCCGCCGAGGCAAGGGAGCGCAGACGACATGATCCCTACTTGATTGCACAATCCCGTCAGCGCAAAGCCGCAAACCTGTCCCGCCAGAAAGCGCTCGCCGAAGAGCGTGAGGGCTCCCTGGGCAACCCGATCTATGGGCAATCCACCCCGTTCCTCGAAGAATTAAAGATCAAGCATCCTGCAGCGCAGGAAACGCAACTTAATCACTATATTCAGCCGGAAGAGCTCAGCAAAGCCCTCGAATACTCGAAGAACTTGACCTCCCCGATCGAAAATATGAACGCGGCAACGGCAGACCCCCAACAGGCGAAAGAGGCGGCAGAACAACATTTTGAGGCGCACAAGAATGCCCAGGAAGCGATCAACCGGATCGTGAAAATGAGCAACGGAAACACTGGCGATCAGCTGCGCCTCCGTGTACAGAAGTGTATTGAAGAGTTTGGGCGACATAATACCGACAAGACGCTACCGCCGAAACCCGCTTCCATATTGCACGAGCCTGTCCAGAAGACACCCCGCGTTGGCCCTGACACTGGTTCTCCCGAGGTTCAAGTCGCGATCCTTACGGCGAAGATCCTCAACTTGTCGAGACACCTTGAAACCTCCAATAAGGATAGGCACAACAAGCGCAATCTCCGGCTACTTGTGCACAAGAGACAGAAGCTTCTCCAATACCTCCGGAGGAAGGAAAGGGGTGGTCCCCGGTGGAAGAACCTGATGGAAACACTTGGCTTGTCCGATGCTTCTTGGAAGGGAGAGATTACCATATAATTGATTGGGCCTTTTGTACTATAGGCTTTATTTTCTTTGTTCCGAATCGCCACCCAAACAGCGTTTCCCTGTACCCCCATATGCGTGAGCTATCTGGTCGTCTCATGTTTTACCTTGTATAGATACATCCTTTGCCTTGTTGCGCCTATGATTGCTATGGTCAGTACTGTCAATCATTAACTAACTATAGCTTCCATTGTCTTGAGTGGTCTGAGTGTCGTAGCCAGGGCTCCGCAGCAGCGAAATAGGACTGGTCAGCGAGAAATACCCCTTGTAGGCGCGATGTTGAATAAGCTTGATCATCAATGAATGCCCGAGCAAGTCTCTCAGGGCTCAGCAGTATGAAATCCGAAGATGCAGCCAATAATACAGATGGTCATTATTAGACATGAGCAGCCGATAACTGAGCTCCACGTGTGAATCTAGACCGCCTTCCTAGAGTACTTTCTGCCAGGACGTCACCTCATGGGCTACGATCTTCGAATTTCCTTCATTCATGTCCAACAATCACCTCTTCACAGGTTACTTCACCGTGACAACCCACAAATCTGCTCACAACACAAGGTGAGCATAAGACATGCTGCTAACTCTTTAGACCCCGCACCCACAACACAGAAGCTCATCACATGTCCTCGAGCATTATTTAAACACTTCTTTTTTCTTCTCTTCTCATTACCCTTCCTCCTTCCTTCCACGCGCTTCAAAAGCTTCCGCACCACGGTTTCTTTTGAAGTACGTCTCTTTTGCATCTTCTCAAAATAGTTCAGTTCCAAGTCAAATCTGAACCCAAGAATCCTCTCACCTCATTACCTCTCGATCACAGTGTCTCGCATCTCTAGCGCAGTTCGCATCCAATTCACCATCCTCATCACAAACACTAATACGCAACCTCAAAATGCGTACTCGATCTCAGCCGGCTTCGCCTGGTGGCCTTGTGTCGCTTGAAGACATGAAACGTGCTACTCGTCGCACTAGAACAACCAGATCTGCTTCGCGTGGTGCTTCGCAAGAGCCTAGCTCTCAGGAAACCATCGAACCCGCTCCACAGCCAGCACCGGCGACCCGTGCGAGAACTCAGCGCACAGTCAAGAAAACCACCACCACCACTACCACTAAGAAAGACACATCTACTGCGTCTTCCGCCGCCGATTCTGCGCCCGTCACATCTACCAGCACCAAAAACAAAACTCAGAAAGCGCCCAAGCGAACGACGCGCAAGGGTACTCGCAAGACGGGTAAATCCGCAGCTGATGAACCGCAAGAATCAATTGGCGAACAGTACAATGATGCAGCCGAGGCGAAATATCGAGAGAATGCTAAATTTGCCAATGAGCAAACTGGCTCTGGCTCATCGAAGGTTGACTCTGCATTGTCCGAACAAAACAATTCGGAAAGTAAGTATTCAACACCACCGCCTTCACAAACCCCACCACCTTCACAATCACCCCCTTTTGTCTCTGCTACCCTCGCTCCTGGACCCCCATCACCTGGATCTCCTGCATTGCCTGCTACCCCCTCACTCACCCCTCCCCCGACCTTGACAACTGTGCCAACCCCCGGACCGGAGAACACGAATTCTTTGGATCTTGCCGCCTTTGAGGATGTGCTTGCCCAGCTGGAAATCCCCGGAGCCCAGGACATGTTTGGTAGCCTGGAATCCACAGATGCCTTTTTTGATTGGAGTCGCTTGGAGGATGCGGACCTAGACCCCGACTTCCTGGGCCTTAGGGAGATTTCCTTGCCTATCCGCAATAACCATCATGTTACCGTTGACTCTACTGCCGAAACCGAGGCGCCGACCCTCGCAGAGACCGAGACTTTGGAGTGTCAGACCGATTACACACCGGGTGTAGTTCGGGACGCCGTCTCGATGGAAGTTGTTCAACTCCCCGATGAGATCCTTTCTCAAATCGATCTCTTGTTGGACAGATATCAGTATCTGAAGCTCTGCGAGGAGACCGCCGAAGAAGAAAAGAAATCTCACTCGGTGGAAGTGGCCCTCACGCAGGAAGCAGCATCGCGACATGAAATGCCACGACCTGCGCAAGTAAACACGGCACAGGAAGGGACTCTGTCTCGTGAAACTGCTCCTGTTGAAGAAATGGTATCAACGCTGGGGATAGCCCTCGCTCAGGATAGCCCTCGCCAGGAAGCAGCGTCAGCACCTGAAGTACCGTCAGAACCTGAAGCAGCACCAGCACCTGAAGTGCCACAGTCTACACGAGCGAACGCGGCACAGGAAGGGATTTTGTCTCAGGAAACAACCCCTGCCGAAGAAACGATATCAACACTGGAAGTAGCCCTCGCTCAGGAAGCAACACCGGAAGCACTTGAAGCACCTGAAGCACCTGAAGCACCTGAGGAGCCACAGTCTACACGAGCGGACGCGGCACAGGGAGGGACTCTGTCTCGAGAAACAACTCCTGCCAAAGAAACGCTATCGACGCTGAAGATGGCTCCTCCGGCCCTGGCCGATGGACCTCTCGAGGAGGCTGCCACTGATGTTATCATTGACGAGTTGGCCGACCTATTTTTACGACTGGATCTGTCTTGTCCTTCTCGTGACTCCACTGTTGAAGACAACCTAAACCACATGTCACAATTTGTCAACCTCTCGCCTAATGTATCGGTAAACCCGATCATCAGCACGCCTGTCACTGAGAGCTTCCCTCGTGTCTGGGCCTCGATTTACAATCCTACCCCACCTCCAAACGCTCCTTCCCTGGGGCTGTTGCCCTCAGCCCCGCCCATTTTGCCAGCAAGTCTCTTCTCGAGTATTCCAGATTCTCCGTCCTCAATATGGGGTGAAGGAGAGACCCCTATTATCTTCAAGTCGGAAGAGAAGGATGCATCGTTTTCAGACTCTCCGCTTCCTTCCCACCGCTTTTCACATAAACATCGAGGCTCAAAAGCTCACAAACACCGGCGATGCTTGCATCCCACATCGCTCTCTCCCATTGTGGAGGAAAGTGATGTTGACTCTGGCTCTACCTTGCATGCTAGAGCTGAGCCTCCACCAACCTACACTATTCCCCACAGCCCTCTTGTTAAAGCCCCCAATACATCTCCTACTACGTCGTTTAAGGCGCCGAAAAGATCCATGAAATTCCACAGGACCCCGAGGACCCCTTTAATTCCCAGGACGCCGAGCACCCCAAGGACCCCAAGGAGCGAGAGGACCAGGACCCATAACACGCAGACTAAAACCAATTCAGATAAGCTAACCAAGTCCTCAGTAAACCGCAAACGATCCCGCTCCGAAGCCTCCCCAGACCATCAAGACGGACCCGCAACTCCAAGTGCCAACAAACGCCGGAATCTTGGAGCTCCGGGCAGCACACCTTTCGCTCGTCACCGTACTCCGCTTGTCCGTCGTCTCTCCACCGCTGTCCCTTACTCCGAAAGGCTGCGCCGTCGTCGTGCTGAAAGCCAGGGTCGAATTCACAGCACTATTTTCCGTCTTCCTCAACTCGTCGCCCAGACCGAAGCCGACCGTCTTGCCTCCCAAACCTCTCCCCCCGTCCCTCCTCCAGCTGAACCTCTAAACCCAGATCTCAACCTTTCCACGAGTCTAGATCAGACCGACGAACAAGCTGTTCCGGAACAATCTTTTGTTACCCAAGAGCCAACCACCCCGGAATCTACTAGACGAGGCTGGAATATCAGTGGTCTGATTCAATCTGTTCCACGCTCGTTCTCTCGATTCTTGCCCAGATTTGGTCGTAGCCCTGCTAGCTCGCAGGCTTCAGGTATGTTCGGAGATTGCCTCCACATTTCTGCTTCTTGCTCACCAAGAACAGCTATTCCAGAGCCTTCGTCTGAACGCATTCAACGCACACAGCCATCTGAAGGGTTCTCCGCCCCGGCTGCTGAAAATGAATCACAGCCCCGCCGCCGTTCGACTGATCAGCCCCCAGCCAAACGCCCTCGGAATTATTCGCTCTTCCCAAATCCAATTGATCGCAACCTTTATCTCGGAGATCTTACTTCAAAACCTGCTAGTACAATTCCAGCTGTTTCCTCACCGGCATCCGCTTTCGCATCTTCTTCCACATCCACTTCTAATAACCAGCTTCCGGCAGCTCTTTCTGAGAGCAGCCAGCCTCAGCCCTCAACCACTCCTGTGGTTGAACGAGGCCGTGACATCACACCTCAAGCGCGCAACCTGGCGAGTGAGTCACACAAGAAGAAGCGAAAGCGCTCGCCATCCCCCGATGTCATTCCCAATCCTGAAGGGTCGAGCTATGGAATGGATCTCAGATACTTCACCTACAGCTCCGAAGATGAGGATGAGGAAGCCGATCAAGCATCCACGGAGCCGAAATCTGAAACTAAACTACCTGATACCCTTGTCAAAATTGCTGCTCGCAACATTGTTGGTACGGAGAAGCCATCGTCGAAGAAGGTTCGGTTTGATGCGAGCCCTGAAGACACTCCTTCCAAGCAGCGTGCTCGTGCTACCGATCCATACCACGGCAGGCACTTTATTGGCATGAATGCGCCGCCGATCTTCTCTGCACCTACTACACCTACACCAACGCCTCGTGTTGTGGATCCGCGTCAACGGCCTGGTTTCATCCCGAACCGCTCGGGAACCTTCGAACTTGATTACGATGCCTTTTCTGACGATTCTGACTCCAGCGGTGCACCCTCTCCTCCCAGCGTCTCTACCCCTGCCGCAGCACAGGCTTCTATATCCACTCAACCTAGTACGCCTACTAGTGCTCCATCACCTGCTGCTCGAACAACTGCACGTCCTACGCAGACCCCGTCTACACCTGCGAAGTTCGACGAAGAAGCCTTGGCTCGGGCTCGCTCCCAAGCAGAAAAATACAAGCCAAAGACTCCCAGTGGACTTCGCACCGCCAGCCGCTATTCGAGCCCTCTTACTGCCATCACTCCCGATCTTACACCAGTGCCTACAGAAAAAATTGTCGAGAAGTTTGGCGATGACCAGTTCGCGAAGGACGCTCAGTGGTTGTACGAGAACTGCCCTTCTGGCGATCTTCGACAGCTTGTTTGGCCTGCTCCGCGTCCCTTCGGCGAGGGACTGAACGTTAGTGCGGAGGCGATTCGCATTGCGAATGAGATCTGGGAACCATCCGACGTCGACAAAGCGTACGCCGTCTTCCAGCGCGAGTTTTCTGAATTTAAGCAGACTCTTGCATGAAAGCCTCTGTTAAGATTACTGCTGCTTCCAACCTCCGCCTGGCTCGCTCTCCTGTCTGTTCCTCTATTGGCTCCTGGTGTTGTTTCTATCGACAGGAAGGAAGGTCAGTTACTGAGGCATGCTGGATCTCACCGTGTCTTGTTTCGTCTTGTTTCACCTCACCGGCATCGGCATTGGATTTGTGTTCATGTTATTCTCAGCATTCGCCTCCATAATGAAACTGGATGGTCAGCCAGCCACTTGTTGCGTATGAGTATGTTTGTTTCTGTTTGTTATGTTTCGTCTCTGGCACTGTTTTGTTCTTGAAATCGTTCTTCGTTATTCTGGAGTTAGGATCATGTTTTTGCTTTTCTTCAAGTTCTTCTTTCCAGTGTGTACGGTTCTACTTGCCCGCGGGCATTTCTTAGCTAGCTCGGGTTAGGATCAAATTTTGCATCTGGCGTTTAGGGAAGGCCCGATTTGAACATCGCTTGAATATTATCTCAGGATTCTACGCATATTCTCTCCTCTCATCTAGATTCTCTGCTTTGTAAGGATCGCGTATGCAGCTTGGATTGCCCTCTGTTCATGCTAGAACCCGCTCGGCATTTGCAGGACAAAGGAGGGCTAGCTATCAGGGATGTCGTCAGCGTGTCTGTCTTAAACATGGCTTCTGACTAGGGAAAGCTGCAGCGAGGCGGACGCAGTCTAGATGTACAAGGTCTTAGAGTAATGACAAAAGGAAAGACAGTGCTGAGCATGGTGAGATGAAAGGATCAAGCCCGATCAAGCCCCCAAGTTGGGTTTCTCCTGCTCATCTTCGTGCGGTGCTGATTTTGGGTTATGTTATAAAATGTCTTTTCCCGGCTTCTAGAAGCCCAATGCCTTTCTTCTTTTCTACTTCATTCTATCGCCGTTCAGCAGCTTTACTACGCTTCTTTTCTTAGTCTATTTTGTCAGATTGAGGCACCCTTGCCCAACCTTGTTGACCCTATCGAATTACCTCCGGAATCATTTCTTCAATATATACTTCACCACTACAACCTTTCTCCCAACCGATCACCCGAACCTTTCCACAGTCTTATCCCATCTGTCGTCAACATGTGCTGGTATCAGCCCAACCCGCCATACTGCACATGCACATTCTACCAACTCATTCAACCATGCCCTAGCGCAAGTTGCTACCCAGCTCCCAGCCCGTCACAGAACCCAAGACCGCTCATCGTGGCCTGCAACATTATGTGGTATGCGGTGGGAGTGGGAGCCCGCAGCTGCGTATCTTGCTTGGGGAGATATAGACGGGTAGGACCCCCGGCTTTTGGACACAAAACGGGCATGCCAGTGGGGAAGGATACAGAGAAGAGTGCTGATCCGTTAATGGGATCTGGAAGTGGAGCGGGCATGGGCTCGGAGATGGTGGATCTGGGCACGAGTGCGTACCCCGATGTTCTTGACGGATGGAGCTCGTTTACGGCGATGCTGCACGGAGATATGGGAGACTCCAAGGCTTTGACGCTGACACCGACCCAGATGCATTTGCAGGCATCGGCGCCAGACCTGGACCCGTTACAAAGACAAACCCAAGTACGGTCCACCGCACAGACGCAGACGCAGGCGCACTCACAGCAAAACCCAGAGCAGGATTGGGAACACAACCTGGAACAGGAGCTGATGCGGGGGATGGCGACAAAGTTTGGGTGCAGGTATCCGGCCGGGACATTGGTGTCGATGTCACCGGAGAGGTTAGTCTCTTTGTCTGGCGTGAAGAAAAAAACGTCGGAGTCCGGATTAGAACCAGTGGCACCATATAAGAAGTTGGCGAGGAGAGTTACCTTGCCGTGCCTGCTTGAGGGCGAGGTTGTCCGTGACGTGAGGATCAGAGCGCAGACGGAGGAGGCTATGAGGGGGCTTGATGAAGGGATGCAGAGGGAGAGGGAAAGCACTGGTGCCGATGGTGCTGGCGATGCGGTTGGTGGTGGTGACGGTGATGGTGACGATGATGGGTGGTTGATTTTGGTATCTCTGGATGGTGATTATGCTGAGAAAGAGGACAAGGACAGTGAGATCTTCCTTGAGATATTTAGCGAGGATGAGACCGAGGATGAGGGCGTAGTTGTCTAGATACTAGGGATACTGCATTTGGGTGTTTTGCATATTTTGATTGTGTTGATATTGTTTCAATTCAAGATGTTTTCGTTACTAGGTAGCTATGCCCAGTTGAGTATACAAATGACCACGAGGCCGTTGTTATAATTGTTCCAGCTAACAGAGCAACCCGGTTGCCTGGCAAGGTCTCTTCTGCTAAGCACAGCTGGGACTCCGTTAAGCACTCGTAAGCACTCGTCTTATGGATCTGGATGTGCCCCCCCCCCCATGATCAATCGCGTGTGCACGGAGACAGGTGAGGAGAGAAACTGTTCAACCTGGGATCGAACGGTGGAGGCTGTTGTCTCCAAGCATGGTAGGTACGAAGGTCTATCTCCCAGGTTCAATCAAAGCCATTGAACTCTCCATCTCCATCTTCCTTTCCAGCCTTTTCGGTTTTCGCAGCTGCCCGCTTGAGCCGCCGGTCTTCGTCATGCTTGGCCCTAATCTGATCCACCATTTGATTCGTCTCCAGAGCTTGCCTCTTCTCTTCATCTGTCATCTTCTCCCACCGCTTTTTCTCTTGACGCACAGTCTTCTGCTCTCGTCGTTTCGCTTTCTTGTTTCTATTCTCAAGGTTATTGCTCCATGCGACGGTGTCACTCGGGCGCTTATTGTTTGATATTGGTTGAGGCCCAGCCTCCTTCATCTCCTGAAGTACCTCTAAGCGCCGCTTTTCCCGTTGTTTGTCCTTGTAGGAGTAGCTGTCCCAGTCGAGTGACACACCAAGTGTGCGATCGCCCGAGAAATTCCTTAGCTCAGGCATTTTGGGAAGTTTGAGTAAACCCCAAGCTTTCCCTAACCCTTCCCAATCCAGGTCTGCAACTCGGAATATGCTGCTGGCTTGATGTTTACTGTAGCTCCTCAACCAACTAACAAAAGCTTTTTGTCCCCGGTCATGGATCGCACGATCGGCTCTGACAGCCTTGCGGGCAGCCTCTGTAGCTGCAGCCGCATCTGCGTCGGAAACCGAGATTGCCTGAGGGAACGGAGCAACAGGGGTTTTGCGGACTTCTAGGAAAGAAACGTAATCTTCTTCCCTACCGGGCTGAAGTAGCACCACGCTAAGACCCCTACGACCGGCTCTTCCTGCACGGCCGCAGCGGTGGATGAATGTTTTTGGATCAGAAGGCGGATCGATCTGAATAACGACGTCAACTGACGGGATATCTAAGCCGCGCGAAGCGACATCCGTGGTGAGCAAAATGGCGGGCGCGTGCGTGTTCACAAAGCGGTTGAAGTTTTTTTGGCGCACATTTGCGGGATGCTTTCCGTGGAGGGGTATTAATTGGAAT
This sequence comes from Aspergillus karnatakaensis, assembly GCF_047715665.1. NCBI lineage: Eukaryota > Fungi > Ascomycota > Eurotiomycetes > Eurotiales > Aspergillaceae > Aspergillus > Aspergillus karnatakaensis. The sequence goes on from NW_027395756.1 coordinate 143,023, forward strand.
TCATCACCAAGTATGAGGGGAAGTATAGCAGAAAGGTAATCGACGCCTGAGCAGGTCGAAACGAAGAATATTGATTTTGAAGGGGTCGGCTCCACGGAGTTAAGAATGTGCTTCAGAGCGGGAAATTTGTGGGTTGGAGGTAGCGTTAGATAGGTCATTTGAAGGCTGCATCGAGATCAGCATGGAATGATGGATATGTAAAGAACACTAACCTCGCCGGTGTGCGTTTATCGTCAACTCCAGACCCCCCTTTGACCTTGACTACCACCTTGACGGGATTGCGCAGTCCAACGCGAACGATTTGATCCACAGCTTCACTCACGCTTGCACTGAATAGGCCTGTACGTCTTTGTTTCGGTAGCCTACGCAGAATGTTCTGCAGTGTGTCTTTGAAACCAAGATCCAATAACCGGTCCGCTTCATCAAGGACAAGCATCTCAAAGGACGATTGTGGACAGTGCACATGTGGAGATGAGAGTAGCTCGAGGAGTCTACCGGGCGTAGCCACCAGCAAATTCGGGGAGTGCTTCAAGAAGTTGCTTAGGTCCTCCGCAGGCGTGGTCGAGCCCCCAAGCAGCAGTTGCGGAACGACTTTAAGGATCGAGGAAGAGTGCTTTTTGCGGGGAGCGTCTTCTTCGGTCTCGGAGGGACTGATCGCAGCGGCTGACGGGGAATGAAATGCGAGCAAAGACAATAGTACATTATAAATCTGTGAGGCAAGTTCTCTGCAAGTAATTAGCGGACGCATTCTGACTGTAGATATAGAAGGGTTAATTACCTTGTCGGGGAAACAATAATGGCGCCAATATGATGCTTTTTGATGGGCTCGTCGAGGCGCAACAACTTCTCCACAACGGGAATCAAGAATGAAAGAGTCTTCCCACTCCCAGTGACGGCTTCAACAACGACGTCTTTATGGGCCATAAAAAGAGGGATGGCTGATGCTTGGACTGGGGTCATTCGGGTGAAGCCCATGGAGGAGACAGCGTCGAGCACCCATTCCGACAAGGGTGGATTCACACCATTCCAGGCTCTGGCTGAGGTCCCTGATGGAGGTTTTGGCGCCATAACCACTTCAATAACTCTGCTTCCTCGTCGTTTCTCTCTGGGCGCAAATACCTAAGTACGGCGGAATTTTTCCTTATCGAGGGAATTGCTGATTAGATAGCAGAGCGGTGAGATTCTGCCCCGCCAATCTTTTTTCCAGAATGACACGTGATTGATACCGGATTCGGCGGAAGTAGAAAGAAGCGATTTCGATAAACTGCAGCTCCGATTTTCCTGTAAGCAGAGATTCAGCTCGTCATTCGCTCTGCGAAAAATTATAAATCACCTAACACGACACAAGCCCCTTCATGCTGACGTCCGATTTGCCCAATCCGTGAACCGATCTGACAGCAATGCGCGGCGGTGTCTCTGTCTTGCCCTCCAGCCAACCTCATCTCTCTCACGCCTAGCCCATCCATCACCTCTACCCTCCGCTTCCTTTCCTTCTCAGAAACACCTGCCCACCATTCAGTCCTCCGAGGCAGTCGACTTTCCCAATACCTGTGCTGTCGCCTGCAGCTGGCTTGTGCCGAAACGCCCTCTATCCGGACTGATCGTCGCTGCGGTCCTCCCACCCTTCTCCGTCAGAGCGGCAGAGATGTCGTCGCCGCGAAACCCAGGAGCTGTCCCTGCCACGCCGCGAGTGATCTCTCCATCACCGGCTCCCTCAGAAGGCGGATCGTCACCGAGACTGCGGGAAGGATATTCGGCACCGACGACGCGTTCGGCAGCCCGACGGCAGCAACGTCTCGGCGAGGTTGCGGAGGACACGGACACTTCGCCATCGCGGTCACGGAGGCGCAAGTCAAGAACTAAAGCGTCCACACCTGAAGAGACTGAACCTCTTGCGTCGCGAACCAATGGCAACGCCCCACAGATCAACGGCTACCTCTCCCCATTCTCAACGGTCGATGGCACGCGGCTCATCGATAGCATCTCACGATCTCCTTCCCCGCTTGGCCTCATTCCTCTCCACACCCGCTATCGCAGCTTCATCCACCGCCATGAAATCCCGCGCAAGCTCCTTCACGTCTCGATCGGATTTTTAACTCTGCACCTCTATAGCCGCGGCGTGCAAACCCACCAGATTACTCCGTGGCTCTTTTCCGCGCTCGTTCCGATTGCCGCAACAGATATTTTGCGCCACCGCTCCGAGCGCCTCAACAAGATCTACATCCGCTGCATGGGCGCTCTTATGCGCGAGACCGAAGTCTCCGGCTATAACGGCGTCATTTGGTACCTTGTCGGCGCTTACACGGTGCTTCGCTTCTTCCCCAAGGACATTGGTGTTATGGGTGTCCTCCTCCTCTCCTGGTGCGACACCGCAGCATCCACCTTTGGCCGCTTATACGGTCGCTATACCTATAGCTTGCGTAAGGGCAAGAGTCTCGCAGGTACCCTTGCCGCCTGGCTCGTTGGCGTCGTCACCGCAGCGGCCTTCTGGGGTTGGTTCGTCCCTTACATTGGCGCATTCCCCGACGACCCTGAGGACGCATTTCTTTTTACGGGCCGTCTCAACCTCCTTCCTGACCCCGTGAAGCGTCTTATCGGGTGGACAGTATCCACTGTTTCCGAGCCGACCGTCGAATCCGGCACTGTCATCACAGGTCCCCTAGCACTAGGCGTCATGAGCGTCGTCTCGGGCCTCGTCGCTGCGGGCTCCGAATTCATCGATCTCTTCGGTTGGGACGATAATTTAACAATTCCGGTCCTGAGTGGCATCGGCCTCTGGGGATTTTTGAAGGTCTTTGGCTGAAGTTTTTGATTCTTTTCATAAAGCAGTATTATTAGATAGATTCTTTCTTTGCCATCTCTGTGGCGGTCTTTACCTCTTCTTCTCCTTCTCTCTTCTGGACGTCTTCTTATTCTCTCTGTCTTCGCTGCGCAATGCCTGCCTTCTTTCACTTCAGCCTCCTCGCTACCTACCTACCCAGGTTTACTGCCTGGTTATCACATACAGTCATACATACATATTCCCTCCACCATTACCACTTATGCTAATATCTCTACTCTACTCACCTCATGTCACGTTTACCACCATAAAGATGCCAATAATGAAACAAGAAGGAAAAGCTTGGATGTTGCAACAATATACCACAAAAGGATAGGACTACAAACATGGCCTTGACCGACGTTGTCGGGCGAACCGTCGGACTATCAAAGTGGTTGAAGAGCTTTAGTACAGATGAATAGATTCCTAGTTTCCCCTGTATCCGAAATCAACGGCACTAATCATGAACTCCGAATCAAGCTTGCATTTGACCGGTGGAATCTTCGAAAGGAATACTATGCCGATTGCACATAGATAAGCAAGTAGAGCCAGCATGAGCATAAACATGGAGAGGAAGTCAGAGAAGAGCAACAAAAACATGAAAAGCATAATAATGGTATGTATTAAGAGAAGAAAATGAATTCGCATAAGCGATACGGATGCAACAATTGCGAGAAGTAGTAGTAGTAGTAGTCCACAGAGGGTACCTAAGCTCCAAATAGGGTAAGTCATGTTGCGCCAATCAACCAAAACGCCAGTCGGTGTGTCCTTCCCGCCCGCTATTATGTGTTCCTGTACCAGATAACGCCAGAAAAGCGATAAAAAACAAAACGGATATGCTCATCCTCTCGGCTTTTTTGTGCGCTCGTTGCTCTCCCCAAAGTCTTTTCGGAGAGGGTACAGATGCATACCAACTTCAGTAGGGAAATCTGGATGGAGGAGGTTGAATCGGTGCGGGTTCTGCGGAATCCCGTTAATTTCGGCTGGAGATTGCTCAACTAGCAGATGGATGAGGTTCTTATCAACATGACCGAGGTGTTTGCTTTGCAACTTGTCCATGCGGATCCAGTCGTCGTCCACCTCTTCATTCATCAACGGGGGTAGTGGAGGGGCGCCACTGTTGCTGGGGCGAGCGTGGTAATTGGCTAGTATGTTATATGGGAGATTCGGACGAACAGCCGGTTTGTCGGATAGTTCAGCCAAAGGGTTGAGGGTGTGGCTACCATGCGTTCTGGTTGAGCGCGTAGCGTGGAAGTTCTGACTGGCCGTCCGCGCCATTTCGGTCGCGGGGGTGCCGTTGTCCTCAGCACCAGTGCCATCCAAGCCCGATGCCTCATCTGCGTCTGTGTTGTTCCCGTTGGTAGCTGCGCCCGAAGGCTGGTCGGCACGTTTAGAGGTAGAGAAGAAATGAACAGTAGCAATATGGGCCTGATTCGCATGCGCACTTAGTTCCTTCTCTGTGAATAGAGACTGAATCGAGTATGTCGGCGCAAGCTGCTGCTGAGCCACCTGGGCTTTTGCGCGCTCCGCCGGAGTTTCCCGCACCGGCGACCCAGTGTCATCCTCTGGAGCTTTTCTCTTCCTCTTATTTAGGCTGTCCGAGATGATCCCATTGCCCAGCTCATCTAAATCCACCCGATGGCGAGTATGTCTGGTTTTGCGGTTGCCGTGGATTCCGCCAGGACTGGCCGGATTTGTGATACTGAATTGATTGGGGTGAAGGAGGAGAGCGTTTGTATCTGCGATGTCAAGCTGCTCTTTCTCCCGCATAAGGCGAGCCCGCTTGCCTGAAAGGGTTTGCACAAGACGCTCGCGGAGGGTTGAGGAGAGGTTGTTGTATTCTTCTTCAGCGAAATGAGCACGAAACGCGTATTCGCGCTGGAATCGTTCTAAATTGCTATTATGGCGATGCTATTGCCAAACTTTCGTCAGCACTCAATCCAAAGGCTCAATGTGCGCTGAAAACTTACCACTAACATGGCGAGATCGGCATCACGATCCGCCTTGACCTGATTTACTTCCTGAATAAAGCGAGCATACCACATACCCGCTAGGCTGGCCATTTCCTTTGCGAACTTACCGCCCCCAACAGTGTTTTCAATCAAGCGAGCAATATCCTCAGCGGAGTCGGGAATAGGTCCCGGGTTATAAGGATCAGCATTGTTGATGAGGGTCATATCACACTGCAAAGCGTGCAATTGCTGCCGAAACTGGGTATCTCGATTCTGACTGAACGAGGCCGTGAGATCATGGAGGCGCTCTTGTAGTGCGCTGCGCCGCTTGTCCCGCTTCGACAGAGGCATGCTGGTCGGCGGACTGGTCGACCGGCCGCGGGAGTGCAAGCCATTTGACATTGTAGGAGCTCCGCCAAGGGCAGGAGAAGCGGGAGGAGGAGAGTAGGTCATGGTTTGATTGAGCAAGCCGAATGTTGAGCAGAAATGTCCAGAAATGTCGTCACGGAGGGAGAGAAGGATTGGTCCGTCAAGGCGCTTCCTGTGGGAAAGCAGAAAACGAAGGCGCTGTTGGAAGAATAAGGCTATAGCATGGATACCGAACAGTCGGACGTAAGTCTGGGTCTAAGGTCACGACAGGAAGAGTATACATGAAGAGATAGAGCAGCAGGAGAGGAGAAAAGCGAGACGAGAAGGAAACGCCGACCCAGAACAGCATCGGATGAGGAGGCAGAAAGCGGGAGCCATTATCCCAATTATGGTTAGTGCAGGTAGTGATCTTGACCGCCCAGGTGACAGGAGGAGTTTACATGAAATTACCTATCTAGGTACGCCGACAAAGTACATGGCCCATTGGAACTGATGCGGGAAACATTCAGGCTATTATTATTTAGTAGCATTGTTGTTCATAATGGTATACATAGATCATGTCTATCAGAGCTAGCTACCCATAGTCATCCATTCCAGTCAGTGCGATAATAATAAGTCAAAGCAACAGCAACTTGGGTATTATTCGTGTCCAACGCAATTCCAGGAACCCACACTCCCTATATAATTTGATCCAACACCCGAAAACGCCGTTCCATGAAGTCCCGTTTTATGCCCTAAAATCCATGAAAATAAACAAGCCAAGTGTAGGGCGGTGGGTCAGATGTTTTGTCTGTGCAACATTCGCCACTTCGCATATATTACTCAGTGAGTTCGGCGAATCACAAAGATGCCGAGTTCAATTCCGTCTCGAGGCTCAGCCTCACCGTACGGTCGCTTGCGGATCCCGTCGAGAATCTCACTGAGCAGCATGGCTGATGTTACCTCTTTATCCTCCAAGCGGTGGTAGTTCGAGGTGTTTGGTACTGTCTTTGCCGCCGGAAGACGACGGCTGTTTTGCCAGTAAAGGCTGATGACCTCCTTCATGCGTGCCTTGTCCTGGTGAATGTACCACTCCGACCAGAGCTTCCGATCGAGCCTAACTGTGCCCTTGCGGGCATCCACGATATTGAACCGGGAAGAGGATGAGCTCAGTTCATCACAGAGATGGTCAAGATTCTCTCGCATGGTGTCAAAGTCTTCCATGTGAGAGACGGCCCCAACCTTGCCGAGATACCGACCTATTTCCGCCGACAGTTCATTGACTACGACGAGTTGACGCAGCAAAGGATCAAGAATGGGCCCAAGGTATTGCGTCTTGAAGGTCGATGCCCCCCGCCTGGTGGGGTAGATGAAGAGCATCGAGCCGCCGTCTGGCGACAGTTCACTCAGCCGATCCACGAGGAATGATGGTCGCTGGGGTGAGAAGAGGTCCTTGTACTCTTGATAAGAGGATGGAGGTAGGTAGCGTTCCAGAACCGAGATGTGCGTACTGAAAGGGGGTACAATGGGCATAGGAAAATGCGGTGAATTGGTTTGGATAGGGCCGCGGAAGTCATGGTAGGCAGAGACCACAGCCGCACTGGAGAAGACGGCGGTCGGATTGAAATAGTCGTTGGAAGGGAACTGCGAGCGAGGTGTGCTGGGGGGAGAATGAGGGAGGTTGGAGAGGCTGAATTGTTCTGGGACAGCGTGAGTGACGTTAATGTATGGAGATTGCCCGTGCTGTAGGCGGTGCTGGACCGCCTGGACAATCGAACAGAAGACGCTCGCGTCGATCTCGGCGCCGGTGGGTTTGTCGGCAGGAGAAGGATATGGGAGCATTTGGTATACTATTTTGGCGGCTTCTCCTCGAGCATTAGAGAAAGGCAATGACGATACTGCGGACGATCATTAGTATGTGGGTTCCCGCTGAGGGGTAAAGCCGACCGGGGTACAGTACCTGTTGCTTGTACACTGTTCTCCAACCACGAACCGTCATCGCAATCCATATCGCCATTTGACGATCGTGGGCTTCCACCGGAGCTTGACGGTGAAATATTGTCGGACGGGCTGCCGAGAGTGTCTGAGGGGCCTCTGCCAGAAGTGGTGTCGATATTTGGGCCTTCATCCATGGGCATCAACCCTGAATCTCGGGTCAAGTGTGTTTCGAACAGCAGCATGTTGCTGTGCGGGCTCCAAGCAATGTGATCCTCTTCTTCAGGAGGTGTCGGGGGTAGAGTGGAGGGATAGTCGTCCTTGTCCGTCGAGTCCCAGACCGGCGGGGTGGATTGGGTTGTTCGAGCCGCCAGCGGACCCGAAGCGGTGGAAAGCCGAAGCCGGGAGTCGAGGGAGTGTGTTCGAAACTCGGCGGATCGACTATAAGACTTTGTGATTGAGCCGTTGGAGTCGTGTGATGGCGAGTAAAGAGTTGCGTTGCTGCGGGACAAGAAGCGGGAGACGGGGGAGGGTTTGGTTAGGAGTGAGCCTTGGGAAGCCCGACGCTTGAGTCGACCTGACCCGGCGTTCTGGGCTGTTGTTGCTGTTGTTGTAGTTGTTGGGGTGCGTGGACGTTGAGATTGGGAGTGGGATGGAGAGTGGGATGGTCGAGTATGAGGCTGATCAAGTGAAGTCACGATCCCTTGACGCGAAGCACCGGCTTCTGCGGATGCATCTGATGGAGCGGACGAGAATGGCGAACGCATGACAGGACTGTTTCGCACCGTTGAAACAGACAGACACGGTCCATGGCACTGTGAAGAATACATCCAGGAAGTGTCGGTGTTCAACGAGCAACGAGCAGGCAACCGAGCAGAAGTGAAGGAGTCAGATCGATCGGCAATAGGCGGACGCAGTCCCAATGTGAGCGACAATGATTCGACCGTCCGTTGCTATGGGTTGATGGATGTGGGATGCCAGGCGGTGGAGGAGAGGAGGAGAGATGTGATGTGAGGTGGGTTGGATGAAGGAGGAGAGGGAGAGGAGAAGAGAAGAGATGAAAAGGACAGGGCAGAAGAAAGAGGAGAGAGAGAGAGAGGGTGACGATGATAGAAACGGTGGAGAAGAGGGAGATTGAAGGAAGAGGAAGAGAAAATTGGGAGAGAGTTGCGGGAAGGTCTAGAATGAGGGAAAGCGACCATTGAAGGAGACTGGATTAATGACGCCTGGAAGCGATCGTGACCCAGCTTTGGGTCGGTTCTAGACCCTTGGTGACTGACTCTTCTCTCTCTCTCTGGTTCTCAGCACCGGGCAGCTTCTTCTCCAGTATAATAATCCTCCATCAAAGAACATTAGTAGATAGAACTTCCCAACAGAAACAACAGAAACAACTTTGCTTTCATTCTTGACTCAGAATCTGCTGTGTTTGCAAAGAGACTAAAATAACCTGCCAGCAGACAGGGTGAGGCCAGACGCGCGGACCTGTCTAGGCCCCCATAGTGGCTGATCGGAACTCTCCACTGCTCGCTGGCCCCACCATCCTCTCTCACTCGCTGCCAGAGTGACAGACACTCAATTCACAGTGTCGAGAGTAAGAAAGAATATTATTATGATAATATAATAATAATAATTCCTGCAGAATAATCATTATCAAGCTATAGCACCTCCCGGAGATCTATTTCCTGATCCCACGTCCAGGACCGTGGAAAACCTGCTTACCACCGCATCTAAGTTTTCCTATCGTTATTTGCTTTTTTTGCCCATACAACCCCAGTATCATTGACCTCCATGCATGAAGTCCCGTATCCCTGGACACGCTTCCAGAGGAGATTCAAATCGCCGTTGATACCTCTAAAATACTTGCCAGCTCCAGTCTAGCTCCAGCTCATTCATCTCCAGCACATCATCTCTTTGTCCTACCCGGGGCCCGTCTTGCAGCTACCCGTGCAAATTCAGCACAAAACCTTACAAACGGAGAATTTTCCCCAATCCACATGCTGCAATTCTCATCGAGAGGCGTCAACATTCAATATAATACCACGACTCTTGCGAGACAGACGGAAAAAAGTAAACATCTACCTGCGAGTGTGGGAACACCTACCTGGCTCGCGAGGTCCAGAAACGGGCTGATCATCATGCGCCACGGCTAGCATCAGCCTTTGGAAGTTTACCTACACCCGAGCAGCCCCATCTCGATCTGGCCTGCTCTCGCCCCCATTGCTCCTAGAAACGCCTCAAGGCTGCCATCGGCATGATTTTTGCGACGATCGGTGCGATCAAAGCACCGCGCCGCGACTCCGCGGCAACCGTATGCGTTTCGTCTGAGTCCTGACCGTACGGCGTATGCCGTACTTCTGGACAAATTCTCGGCCAGACTCTAACCGACAACGAGGTACGTACTCCGTACGGGACTCCGTACCCAACTTGAGACTGTTCAGGCAGGAAGTATGAAAATCATCACCAGACCCAAGACGCTGGATGCAGTGGAAATGCTCCAGCCGAATCTTTGACGTTGAGACTTTTCGCCTCCAGCGTGGAGTACTGTTGTGATTGGGCGATCGAAGCTCATTCGAAACCCACTGCCGCATCCGGGAGAGGAGACAGAGCATTCCAGGCCTGGCCCTGCCTCTGCCTTACTTTGCCCTGCCCTGCCCTGCCGTGGCCGTGCTCTTCCGTCCGTGCCGTTTCTTATTTCAGGCGATCAGTGGCCTGTCCACCAGTAATACTGATTAGAGAGCAGGTATTTTGTTGGTAGTCCTGCCAGTGCTGTTAGGACTCCTACGAAATACAGACATATCCCTTCAAGAACCACAACCGTCAACCACACGACGCAGAACACTTCAAGACAGAACTGCCCCACGTACTCGTGTCAACGTCAAGCCCTCGGGACGGATCATCAATGATACCAGGGCTGGGCTACCGCTGCCCTACCCAATTGGGCAACATGCAGCATACCAGAACCTTCCCCCTCTCGCACTTATGTACCCTCATCCCACTATTATTCTTGTTCTTATGCTGCTTCATCTCCTCTACCATCTCTGCTACTGTTTCCATGAAACATCCCCATAAATCCGCAGTTACGGAGTCAGACGGGTTAACCGAGATGAATATGACATCTCAAACACGATTTTCCATGGAATGAGTATTGGATATACCCGTTGACCCGCTGACATCGAGATCAAGACAAGGCAGAAGTGGACATGGCATGACTTCAGGTTGATATCTTTTATTGATATCCAGTCGGTTTGGGCCGAGTTACTGTTTCGAGTACTCATACCCAAGTCTATGTCCAGTCCGGTTGAAGTCTCGACCAGGCACCGGTACTCCATAGTCCATACTACTGGAGTTTGGAGCATGACTCTGTACTGACAGCTTTGATTGTGGGCTTGACTTGGCAGATGAGATCCATGCGGTGGAGATGTGTGAGATCTGTGAATTCTAGAATGACTCCCTGCCTGCTCCCTCGCCTCTCTTTGCCCAGATCGGGGAGGGGTAACTCGTGATCCTTAAACATGATATAACCCTCGTAGTACCAGCTTACATCGCCCTAAGTCCTTCTCCCAATCCCTCATGTATCCGTGCTTCATCCTCGACACTGTGCCAGTGTGCCGTGTGCTCAGATCGATAAGTTGAATAGGGAGTGATCCTAATCAAGGGTCTTACTCTCCCACGATATCGATCCCGTGTCAGTGTCTCAGATTAAGTGCGAGTGGTAAATTATTGCGGGGGTTGGTGTGCATCGAAGCTTGGTAGAGTCTTTGATTGATGGGATGGATTCCTTGACAAGTCATGAAGATACGTATTGCGTGATTCTTAAGACTACTATTATAATAATATTATAGCATCAGAGGAGTAGATTGCTCTACTCGTCTATGCTCGACGCAAGTCTAGTGAATACATACAGTAGCGTTCTCCGAAGCAGTAATCCTACAAGTCACCCCAAAAAAAACGCCTTCCTACCGAGTAGTCGGCAATAGAATTCAGGCCAATCCTGCCCCCATCCCAGTTAATATCAACAGATACTAAACCACCGCATCAACTTCAATCTCCACCAACATCCTCTCATCCACAAATCCATCCTTGACAACGATCATCGTAGCCGCCGCCCCAGTTTCCTCCCCGTTCTCTTTTCCCAGCACCTCTTTAAAACCATCGCCCACCGCGCCACAGTCCTCTCTCCGACTGACAAACATCCTCACCCGGACAACATTCTCCGCACCCCGCCCGCCGAGCGCCTGCACAGCCCGGATGCATTCCTGAAGCGCCACGCGCGCCTGGCCCCGCGCGTCGTTGGGGAAGAGGATTTGTGGCGCGGAGGGCGGGGATGAGGGGTCGACGGCTGTTGTTCCTGAGACGAAGACTTGGTTTCCGTGGCGGACGGCGCGGTAGTAGCCAATTGTTTGTTCGAAGGGGGAGGCCGTTGAGTGGAACTGTTTGGTTGGGGTGGACGCCATCGTGAGCACGTACGAAGTACTGATGCGGGAAGCTTGATTCTAGATGCTCAATGCGATGGGATGGGACGGAACGGAATGTGAGTCTTGCGTCTGATATTCAGAGGATTTGATTGTTCTTTTCTAGATATGGACTCGACTCTACTTAAGTGGTGCGTCGGTCATGAGGTGAGTCATCGCTCGTTACGTACACAGATTCCCAGATTCGTATAGCTTAGTCGAGCTAACGAGAAGAAACAGGAGCCACAGATCTCCAGAAATAGTTGTGTAGCGAGCTGAAGCGCACGTCTTCCAAGCTGAGTGTGCTCGGGGAATGGATACCGCATTCAAGTGCCCATGCGAATGAGTCTCGAGACTGTCTTGCAGCTCTCATCAGACTCACTTCTCAATTGCCAGCAAGGGCTGAAATTGAGTACCAAGCGACGGCGCCCTTCTTCTGCGTCCGATCGTACGGTGTTAGTTGACCGGCGGGGTCATTTTCAGAGCCTTCGTAAGGATTGAAATTCTAGACCTAGATGTCGTTTGCTGACTTCTTTTCCGAGGTGTCAATGAGTCGTTTGCTGACTCCTTTTCCGAGGTGTCAATGAGAAAATTCCAATTATGATGCGATGGTTTAGTCTTTAGACAGACTCGGCGAACTCATGATGTGACTGATCGGCTCCGAGTGTCAGCTACCCGCCTGGTGTGAAACCTCCGAGGCCGGTCAGCCCAGTGCGACTGCAGGCACCGATTCGCCGACAGCTTCGAATGCTGCTTGGGATCCTCATCGCTGGCACACGGCAGCGAGCAATCAGACGAGTTCATAGAGATGGAATGCGCTGACGACTCCAAGTCACGCTGAAACCGAAAGTTTGTCTTGTACGACGTGATAGATTGCATGCTCTGCCGGTCTAGAGCTGTCTGAAATTCCAGACATTGCAGTACCAGCTGCTTGACGCCATCGGTGAGTGACGACGCGCGGTATTCCATGTCAGGCCAACAGTCCGCGCCCCAGAACGGGTCTTCGCAAACGGCCGTCTCCAACGCCTCCAACCAAAACTCAAAGCTAGGCAACCGGCGACTGGAGTTAAGCAGGCCCGGATTGAGCAAATGGTCGGACAGGAGACACGCCACGGCAACAAAGCGGATGGTGGGTTCTGAATGCAAGACGTGCAGGACGATGCAGGCGGGGCAGCGCTCGGTCAGATACCAATCATGCTCTTCGCTGAAGATGCAGTGCAGCCAAGCATACGCATCGCGCGCCTCACCTCGAAAGGCCCGCTCCGGTTCCGCTCCTTTGTGGGCGGGCAGGATGCTGGCTGCGACGCGCGATGCTTGGTTATGGAGAAGGAACAAAGGTAGGAGCAGGGTGTGAATTATATCTCGATGCAGACGGAAGGATTCCTGTGCGTCGAGCGAGCAGGAATAGCGGTGGGAAGAGCAGAAACTATTGAACGGGGGGGGTCAGTGACAGGTCAACTACTCCATACTTATGGGACTACGAACCTCGGCGCTTCAGACCCCAGTTCCTGACGCCTGAGGTTCTCTCGAACCGCGCTGAAGGCGATATTGCGAGCCAGTCTATCGCTGGCGGATCGCGAAATACGGAATGGACATGTTGTGGACATTTTTACGGTGATAGTCTGGGCGATCGATCGGCGAGTGCGACGGTTAAGAAGTCAATCGGTTTGTGGCAGTGGAAGTCGCATACGCCTTGCAATTGGCGATAGGTGACGTTGAGACAAATGGCAAAGGGACCGAGACCAATCAATCAAGCTGGCTGAGACAGATAACGAAGCTTTTCTGCGAGAGTGACGTTGGGGGACGGTGGAACCAAGGGTCGCATGGTCTGAGATTGATGGGATGTTCTGATAGATCAGACAGGTGGAGGAGCCAGGGAAAACGGGCAGATATGATTCTGAGAGATCAAGAAAGGGATTGTTCAAATAATGTGAGTGGGAATGGAATGATGTTAAATTATTGGCAAGAGGAGAGTCCAGAATGTAGCGATGGCACTCCCTTCACGCATGCGGGATGATGACTGGGTCGACAATATAGGAGAGGGTCCCATTTCCACGCAAGCTTGTCGATCCTCTTTTAGAACATCGCTTTGCCCTCATTTTAATTTTAATATATGCTCTGGGGTAGCTGTTACAGCACTGTTCATTCTCTTGTAAGTTGTAACAGCTTCTCGCGATTATCTCCCACTCCTTTCCTCTCTCGTCCATTCAAATTCTGGGTGCTGCCCTCGCCCGACTCAACCCCTCCTCCCCTCTTCCACCGCATCCTCAGCGATCGCAATCCGTTCATCAGTGGACCCCCCGACGGTCAAAGGTCTCGATCGTTGCCAAGAACCGGGCAGCTTGCAAAGTGGGACTTGACTGGATGACGATATCGCTAAAACAATCAGGAGGGAAAAAGGGGCCGACCATTCATCGCACCCACAATTGGCCGAGATTCTCAAAGGATTGCACCTTTTCAAGGATTCTTGAAACTGCCGATGATCAGGGACACCAATTACGTATGCTGCAACAGGTTGATGATTGTAGCGGCATTTCTTCTCTCATTCTTCTGAGCCATCGTTTTCGCAGGGCTGAAGCAACCTTGCAGAGAATCTCCTCGGATCTATGTTTTCCCGGCCGCCTATCGCAGGCGGAGATTCCCGACACTCCCACAACCGCCCACCATGCAGTAGTAGCACATCGTACAACGAATGGCCTTTCTTCCTTTGCGCCTCAAAAACAGCTGGCCCATGTATTCCACGTCAAATGCTGATATGACTCGCGCTGCTGCATCGTACAGATTCTCACCAATCACCGATTAATCTCGATTCAGCTCACTGCTATCGCGCGGTAGATACCTGGCTGCTGAAGTTTGGGTCATCAATGTTTCTGGCAATAATCACTGTCTCACCTATATTTAGGATTTCTGCGACTTTTATGGTGGCCAACAGCCCCGTTTCTGGCTCATTATTTGACTTGCCTCGGAATTTCCCACCCAGCGTTGCGTTTTCAAGACACCAGTGTTGCACTTTGCGAGTGGCTGCATATCGTTCATTGCCAACCGCGCACACCCCGTGTCATACCTCCTTAGCTCATAGCTTGAGAGATAAGCAGAAGCCGAGTGGCTGCAAGGTGACCAGGTGACCCCGCGCACAGAACCCGATGAATAGCGCATATGCCGCCGAATAACACCGGGGCGCCGTGCAAAAGCTAGACATCGGATCCTTCGGTGAGAGGAGCAGTCTTGTCTTCGCCTACAGGAACCCGGCAGAGAGTATGCAGACGTCCAGCCTGATCCTTCCCTAGAAGAGTCAGTCGGGTATTCCTGCCTAGTCCTACGCCTCCTTCGCCACGTGGATGGGCTATCCTGGCTCAGATCGTGGCTCTAGTGAAAAAGCCTCAACGACGTCGAGTTGTCCAATAAACGGACAGTTGCTGGGTTCTAGATTCTATGTATGCAACAGCTGCCAAGTCAGCTACAGGCACCGCACGGCGCAAGACCAACGATTCTTCAACCATCAGGGAGCCTCTTTGTTTAGCAGGATGTGGCGTGCGCCCTTCTTTGGATCGCCAGCACATCCGACCCAATCGCTATACTTACTCAGAACCTAGCTTCCAGATGGAAAAATCGTACCTTGATTTGGAGATTCAACTACAGTTGTCAAGGTTCTCCTCCCCGATATGTCCTTTGCATCTAGCAGTGCAGTGCCGGTTCAGGTTATCGCCTTGGAACGGCCTTTGTCTCAACTTGTAGGGCGACTGACTATCCTCTGCAAAATGTTCAGACTTGAGAACACGGCTATCTTTTGCCCCTCTCCAATATGTTCTACAAATATGGTCTGACTGATTGTACTCTCCACTTCATCCTTCTCCTACCATATTTCCCCACCTGGTGCTGATAGGCTGATGATGCACCAGTCAAAGGCGGGATTTGGGCATGTACTGACGGCCAAACTGGACATGACAATGTAAGGTTCACTGACGCGGTTGCTTCCGGCTCGAAGACGAGGACTCTGACTTTTGGGGGTTTCGGTTAGTTTATTTACGATGGATGGACCGGCGGTGCCGCCAGCCGACGACGTAGTCAAAGGACTGTTCATTGGCCCGTCGATGGATGAGGTATCTACTAGTTATGACATTTCCACCTATGATGTCGGCGACGAACATTGGATGGACTTGCCCCTAGAGACGGGCCATTGGCACGTTTACTTTGTTCGCCAACAGCCTGCTAAGTGTCTAGTAGTCTGCTAGTGGCAGCTTAGGGGGTGTTGTTGAGGCGAGATTCCAGAGTCACAAATACTAGATGTGTCAAACACATCATGATTATTGTGAGAAGAAGCAGACTGACATCTAATAATATGACAGACTTACCAATACATATGCAATCTAGTGGATCCCCCGCTCGGGCTCTCTTGCTATTCCCATCACTATTCATAAGCCCATTAGTCCCGGTTTTGCCATTGCTCTTGCTGAACTTTGCAATGATATTGTTGATTATGTCGATTACGTCCTGTCCGCCCACATAGAACTCGACATTGTCGTTGACACTGCTGGCCTTGATTCCGAAGGGGTAGGACTCGAAGTAGAGAATCTCACGGTACGGCTCAGCAACAGCCTGGCGCGTGGATTCTGGTCCCTCATTGCCCTGGAAAAGACATTTCAGATCACCAGTGCTGCTTGCAAAGGTTCAGCGTATCGTCTCAATTACTGAAAACGCGGCTAACCCGTTGTCCTGACTAGTCTGAGAGTTTGCACATAAGTGAGCAGGTTATGAACGATAGTTATGTACCATGTACAGTGGTAAGCCCGGGGTTGGAGGTCAAGGTTGAGATGGGAAACATCCTGGCCCAGCCGGAGGTGTGGCTGAAGACAGTCGCTGAATGGAGAATGGTCGATGAGGGCTTTCGCATCGCAGGTCTAGTAGTGGAGTTTCCAGCCCAAGAACCACCGGGGTCAAGGCTCCATGGAAGTGGTAGAATAGCTATGGTCCGCCCAGTGAGCCCGGGGGCCTTGGTCTAGAGCCGTTGCACCATACAAACAGGCATCAATAGTCAGAAAAGGGGGCGTAAAAGTATGTATTATGTACACTATATCTTGCAATCAAACAAGGACAAGATTGATGAGAGGCCATTCAAATAGTCTGTTGCAGCCTATCTTGAACGCGATGTTAAAAACGTCAATGACTACCCTACATGCTGAAAAAGAGTTTTGACAAAGACTCTAGGCCACTTACTAGACGAATAATATGAAGAAAAGTTATTTAATATAAATTTCAATATTTATGCACCTAGGATATCATGCCGAGACCAAACCACCATACCATCGCTTCATATCAGTCGTGACAAATAGGATCAAACTTAGAGTAAAAGGTTGGGGGAGTAAACGTGATGTCTAAAGACAATTATAGAAAGTAACTGCACTCAGAGCTGTCACGGAAGATAGTAAAAATAAAGTACAGCCGGGGTATAAAAGGGGGGGTAGGGATGTAAAGATGGAACTAGTTCTTGAGCGCCATCCATGGAGTGGCGTAGCCCCAAGATGGATCATTTGCAAGTACAGGGCTCGATCCTGTATCTGGAGAACGTCCGCGCAATTTGGTCGACTTTTTTCTGCTTGCGTGTCTGGTGCTTGGATGTTTGTGGTTCGAACGGCGCGATTCGACGTCTGTGTCGCTGGTGGTGTAGGACTCCGTGTCAGAAGAGCTTAGATAAGACTTTGGATGTGTACCGAGGACTGGACTCAGAAGCCCGTTTTCGTCTTGATAATGGGATTTTGTTGGGCTTCTCCGTGGCGTGGATCGTGAGCGCGATGCTATCCGGGGTACGGCCTGTTGAGCATCTTTCGGTGAATTCTTCCCGTCTGGACGTCCTCGCCGACCCGGGTGTAGATGAGAAGAGCAATGCAGGGCAATTTTGCCCTCTGCTTTCTTGATGGAGCAGGCGAAGAGTTGTTCAACCTGAAAGGCAGAAGGTCGATTGGCTGGATCCCGGCTGACCATGTCGCGTGACATGGCGAGCATAGGACGGATAGCATTGAAAACAGGATCCTTGCGCTTCTTCGCGTCGCTGTCGAGAAGAGTAATCCACGAGCTGACCTGGCCAATGTTTCGATCCAAGTGAAAAGAGCAGTCGGCGACACCGCCGCCACGACCGGCTGTTCGGTTCTTTGCACCACGATGACTGGCAAAGGTGGATATTTTGCGTTTGCATAGAAATGTAAAGATATCCAGGCAGACTGCACCAAGCGAGAATACGTCAGATGCTTCCGGGTCAGTCTGTCGAGACTGCCATACTTGGACCAATGCTCCGCCACTGGAGTGAGCTGTGGGCAATCCGATTGAATTCAGAATCATGGATCCGTGCTCTTCAGATGAACCTGAAGAGTTGGAGGAGGTGATAGATGGGGTGTAGAGTATTGGACGCTTGACCGAGATTCCTCGCTTTCGAGTACCGCTTCCGTTGCTAGACCCCGAGGAGGATGACATACCAAGAGAATACCGGGAAGACTCTTGATTTCCAACGCAGATGACGGTGCCGTGAGATGCGACAGACTCGGGGGGTGGGCTCACGGCATCTGAGTCAGTGATGTGTAGTCCCTTCAAGCGAGCAAGGGATAATTTTCCGGGTCGTTCCCCTATCTTTCGAGCGGTTCGTCCCCCTGATGGGAGCGAACTGCCAGCAGCTCCACTGTTTTGGACGCTGATAGAACGCACCCAGCGTTCTGGGGGGCCATACTGATAGGATTCAACGTCGACTACTTTGACGGGTGGCAGTAGCGTGTCCAATGCCTCGAACTGGCCGATCACTATTCTGAAGTCGCCATCAATGAGGATATTCGAAGGGCGTATGAGACCGTGGACTTGGTTATGAGCATGGAGCCAAGATAGCCCGTGTGCTAGGCAATGTGGCCAATTGACCAGAATCTCGCGCCGTCGGTCTTTCGCAAGCTTTTTGAAAGACTGAGGCGTATCGGTCAAGAAGGACATAAGGTTCCTTTCGTACACTCCAGAAAAAAGGATGCACACGGTATTGTCGACGAAATATGAGGCGTAGATAGAGTAAACATGGTCATGGGCCAGCCTCCTCATCGAACGAATTTCCTCCAATACTTCATCCTCTTCAAAAAAGTGCGGTGCTCCACCTATAGTGACTTGAGTCCGCAGGTAGATCTTGCAGACTGCGCCGGCTAGGACCACCCGTTCAACACCCTCCTTTGCCAGTACCGTACCAGTCTGCAAGGCTTCCACAGGAACGCCTTCATTGTCTGTATACTTGACATGCTCCCCCTCACCAATCCCCCGCACCACAAAGCGCCACTGCGCAAGGAAGAACTTGGAATCTAGCTCCGGGATTGGTTCGTGGGAGGAAAGTTGCAGCCGGTCAACACTGTGGGCAGCAATTGGGAGATCATTGTCGTCAAATGACTCGTCAACCAAGTGAAAGATGCGCTCAGGAATGCCGAGGTCGATTAGAATGAGGAACAACCTTCCAGCTTTGGCGAGGATCCAGTCAAGGTATGTTTCGCTAGTCAGCCCTTCACCCCATGGCAAGGGAGCAACAAGGCGGGGCAAAGTGCTTGGAGGGAGATGCTTGAAAACAAAGTCAGGGCAGATAGTGGCCTTGACGCGGTCCTCGGGCCACCAGACAGAAGTCAGGGCGGACATGCTGCGCTCAGTAGAGGAACCCGAGGCACTGGAGCACGGAAGATAGATGGAGAATCAATGCGTTCTAGGAACATTTCTATGCAGAGTTAGCAAGGAGCCAAGGTCGGCGTAATCAGAAGCAATATATACAGCATGCAGGTGTCAGCATTGAAGTGAAGTCGGGGAAGGAGTACCTATTGCGAGTCTAATGGGTGGACACGAGGCTTATCGGTGGCTCTAGAAGCAGGCCACCATCCTTCAGAGACGTCAATAGTGGCAATGAAGGGGTTGAGACTTGTGACCAGAGGAGAGACTTGGGCCAGTTGGAATGGAATCATGGTCCTGAATGTGAAGCAGACGGCAGATCCTCAGCGTGGCAAGGGTATTGTTAAGACCGTTAAATTTTGAAAGCGATAGATCAGAAAGAGAAAAGGGCATAGGCAAGGATTCGACGCTACTACCTAGGTACTAGAAACAAAGGCGATGATAAGAGTCGGGATAATTGCATTATACAGGAATTAGGTGCAGGCGACTGGTCATCCTGGCCCAATTAGGAAAGCGGCTTATCAGTTGACAGCTGACAGAAAGTTTCCCGTAACTTGCGCCGCTGATAAGCACGCACTCCAGTCTCCAGTGCTGTCTTCCTCCTCAATAATCCTTCTGCGAACTCGATCTTGAGCTCTGCATCCTCCTCCTTCTGGCAGCCAGTCTGACTAGGGAGTACGGAGTACCATTCCTTACACTCCCGGGAACTCCTCGACGTCGCCAACCCGCCCCATGCAGCCTCTTATCTTTCTCCTCGGGGCCCGCCGAATCATTGTTGCTGCTCTTACCGTGCCGTGGGGTCCCCTGATAGTCAACTGCCACTGGATTTGACAGCCAAGGTCTAAGGGTGGCTTGGATGCTACCGAAGGAGGTGGGTTGGGGGCGTTCCCGGATATTGTCCGGTCCAGCCACTTCCTCTTTTGTTGAACAATAACGCCGCTTGACTGGGATCATCTTCCTGCCGGCAATATGCGCGTCAAGGGCGCCTCAACTCAGAAGTTAGGTTTCTAGCATTCGGCATTGTTATTACTCCAGGAGTCCAGGGGGTTCTAACTTCTGGGACGTGCGGTGCCCCCGGATTGCAATCTCCAGGTTCACAGCAGTGACAGCACGGATACCTATGTACCTTGAGTGCTTGACGTATACCTCATCCATGCCAAAGGACCCTTCCGCTTAGCCCTTGAGTTGCTCTGCACTCTTGACCTTTTGTCAAGTGCCGTTTGCCTCCTGCGACTGATAAGGACCTTGCAGATCTCTGACCGGTAAAGCGCTCCATTGCCTCCAGCTCTCGGGCCTCGCGCGAATACCGCGTGGAATCATGTCAAGTGAACAATTACCCGATCAGGTGTTCGCAGAGATCGACTATTAGGACCGTACATATAACACCAGGCGTGGAGACAGCAACTAACTCCAGTCGACTAGGTATATCATGCAGCAGGAAGATAACTCGGAAACCATTCTTTGGCTGACAGCGGTTCGTCGATCATGAGGCTTAAGTTTATACCCTTGCGCACACAGAGAGAGAACTTCTTTTAGAGTTTGAGAGTCAAATTAGAACTAGCCGGGCCATGCAGATTCTAATGAAGTGCCAACATGCTCGCAATCTTGAGTTTATTCCCTTGATTATAATCCATGTAGTCGGTATCAGATCCATTCAGGATCCAGGAGACCGAATTATAGAGTCTGATGAGGCACAGACATCCTGTACCTACCTTATCGCCATCCTCCACTTTCCTGCTTGCTGCATCTCCACACAAGATCCAGCTTTTCACACCTTTAGTGCATCTCATCTCCGTACTCCGTACTCCGTCTTCTAGGTCTCGCACTGTCCATGCCTTATCTCTCTCTCTGTTACTACTCACGAGTCAGTTCCTCCCTCGAAGTCTCAGCCGCACCGGAAGACTCTTCGTCCGCTGGGCCTGAGCCAGGCATTGTCGGTCTGCTTGTGGCCGCCCATGCAGTTGGTCCTGCTCGGAGCGTCGTCGGTTTCGGTTCCAGACTTTACGAAGATGATTTTGTTCGTCTCCGATATGCTTCAATCTGTGGTTGAAGAAGCTCTCGTGGGCTGCTTTTTCTTCGCTCAATGTATCAATCTGGCCCTATTAGTCTCATCCCTCTCTATGCCCAGGTGTCTTGAGTTGCTGATCCTGATCTCGCTTAGAAACCGCAGTTGATGCGCTCCGGGCCTGTTCTATGGAGTATGCAGGAGGAGTCAAGTGGGACAGGAGGAAAGCACATACACACTGCAACCAGATATCTTGCTCTGAGCTCCAGGCCTTTTGGCATCGTGCCAGCTCTGCTCGTGCATGAGCAAGTTTCTCCTCTTGCTCAACTGTCCACTTCGCTCGAGCCTGATCCTCAACGCCCTCCCAACTCACCAGTTTCTTTCGCTGGGTCGTGGAAGAGACATTAACATCAAGAGGGCCGACGTCCTCATCCGACTCGTATTCGACGTGGACTGTGCGAGTAACGGGTGCATACACATTGCTCTCGGCATCGAAACCCTCGTAGGTACTATCCATGCCGGGCTCCTTCGTGCTCGTTTGTTTTGCCTTGAGGAAGGGAATCGGTAGCGGAAGACGGAAAACGTACTTGGTTTTGACGCGGTGGTTGACACCCATCTTGCCTCTTGTCGCTTTCTCGATTGAAATAAGGAGCACAGGTACAAGATAAAATGGTAAAGTGTTGAGAGATTCAACCCCTTGGAAGCCTGAATCAAACTGACAAAGGACCGACAAGGCTACCCTGCGCGCTTACCCACCCCCTAATATATATCCACCATTCGAAACACAACCATATCCGAGACCCTGTTCCAAACCCAACTCAGAGTAAGGTAACCGCCCTATCCTCAGAAATACCCAAGCTGCGCCTATCACGGAGTATCAAGACCAATAATCGGGCCGATCCTACGTCCATCCCTACCGCCACAAACGTTCTCACCCCAACCAGAATTCCCCTATTACCTGGAAGCAGTCGAGAATCCCCGCCAGACCCCATCTTCGCCTCTCCACACAGAGCCATTGGAAGATCTCTAGCCTTGTTTCTCGAAGATCGTGGGGAAATACTTTCCCACTTGGTGTGATAGACCGTCTAGACCGCTGCTCTCATCAGCGCGAGCCACGTTGTATGGCTGTCTTAACTGCACGGTGGAGGCCTGAGCTCATTGAGACGAGAATGATGAGGCAATCACAAGGCCGCTCTGGACTTAAGGCGCCAAGGGCGGAGAGGAGAAGGGGCTTGCACGTTCTTAGCTTCAGTCAGGCCCTGGAAGACGGGAAAACCGGCAAGGCCGTCTATTGATGCGCAGGACTTGGTCAACGTGGCGGGCGGAGAGGGGGTCTGGCTGCAGGGACTACGTAGGCTAAGACGTGATGTTCGTAGGTTGGACTAATCGGGTACTATTTACCTACCAGCGTCTTTCCTTACTTGAGCACCCTACAATACCCGGTAGGTATCAGGTCAATCCTATGAAAAACACATAGGTTTGAAACTGTGGCGAAGACTCGAAGTTCAAAAGTGCGAAAGGAGAAAAAAAGAAAAGAAACAAAGAAGGAAGAATCATCGGGCACATGCACCTGCACAGTCTGACTCGTTCAAGTTTCCAGCAAACCTGCATAGCCAATCATAAAAGAAGTCACTCTCGACAAACGAAATTCATTTAATCGCGCACCCACTAGTCAAAACCGCTCAGATCCAGTAGAATACATAAAAGAAACATATCGCATGCAAAAGGAAGGACAAGACAACCAAACAGACCTAGCACCGCTCATCCAAATGCGAAAGGAATCCAGGTTTCGCGGGCCCAGCCCCGACCTAACTGTACAGTGAAGGCGAACCAAACCAAGCCAACCTAGACTAAGACATCATTTCATATGCAGTTAACATCCACCCGTAATAATCTCTCATACCTAGTCCTTTTCAATCAGCATCACCATCCAGCTTACAGTAAGCCCACCTAGTACCTATCCCCTCTGCAAAATACTCTTCGGCCTCCTCCACCCTACCTCCGACTCTCTCCCCTCACCCGCCGCTCTATCCTCCCGGATCTGCTCTCCAATGATAACGCTCACCAGCCGCCTATGTAGCTCGGCATCTGTCCACCGTACACGTCCATCCCCGCCAGCCTTGCGATCTAGAGCAGCTAGTTCCCGGCGGAACCTGTAGACAATAGCGAACTGAAGCTCTGTGATTGGCACGCCGTAGTTGTTGTCGGAGGTCCAAATGTAATCGCCAATGATGGGTTTGTGCGCTGTTCCTGGGTGCGGGGGAAATAGTTGGGGTGAGTGTTTTGCGCGGTGGTAGATGTGGCGGAGGAGGGAGTAGTGGTTGTCTGTGAAGGGACCGGAGGTTGGGAGGGGGTTTGTCTTGGATTTAGCTTGGGCTTGGGACTGAGGTTGGGGTTGATTCTTGGGGGAGGGTTGCTGTTGGAGGTTCTGTGGTGAGGCTGGTTTTGGTTGTTGTCTCGGAGAGGGTTGTTGGCGTCGTTGTATCGGCGGCGACGGTGACGGTGACAGCGACGGTGAGGAGTGGATGGTGTTCGAATGGGGGATGGAAGGTGCCTCTTGCTCAATGTGCGACTCTGACTCCGATTGTGATTGTGGTTCGGGCCCCGGCTTGCGGACTGGTTGTGATTCTTCGATGTCTCTCACGTCATCTTCAGTCTGCAACTTTTGGAGATCCTCTTCATCCTCTTCGGAGTACTCTTCAATCGGAGTCGGAGGCTTTGCAGATGTTTGCGGTGGGCTCGAGCGCGCATGCTGCGGACTCGGCTCTCGGTTCGGAGCTTTTAGCCACCCTGGTGTGAGACCTGTAATCTTTTGGAACCAGGTTGATCCTGGGTGGTCATTGTGCAAAGGTGGGTTTCTGGGAGTCAGAGACTCTTCGTGAGCCGATATATCAGAGCCTCCGTCATCTGATACGCTAGCATTGTCTGCGAATTCAGGATGATGCCGCCGAATTTCATTCACAAATCTCGTCGTCGGATCGATTTGAAATGTGTCGTCTCCGAGATCTTTCTCCGGGCTGAAGTCCACGTAGTCTTCATGCTCTGCCTCAATCTCGAGTTCATACGGCTCCCCCGATTCCTCGTACAATTTAGCATCTCTTTGTCGTTGTGAGGCTGCAGATGACGGAGCCCGCTGAGAGCCATCCTTCACAGCACTCAAAGGACTACTTCTCCCGTAGTAATAACGAACACGGTTCGGAGTGTCCTCTGCGCGAAGTAAAATGGAAGGATCGACTGCCTGCTCTCTTAATTTGCGGATGTGTGATTGACCCAAATTTGGAACGTTAGATTGTCCATTCACCCAGTAATCCGGCGAGAAGGTCCTGCCATACTCCCTATCTGCTGATGCTGAAGCTCCCTTCCAAGGACTTGACTCCATGTCATCCTGAGGCTCTAGGATGGACCTTTGACCCGAGTTTCCCTCATCCTTTGCTTGCTCTTGCCAGATATCCTCGTAACCATCGTCATCGTCAACATCGTTATCGTCCGCGACGTAGTCCTGTTCCCGATTTATATTTTCGTAGCCCGCGTCGTACTCTTCATCCTCCTGCAGTGGCTCATTCTGCATCAGTTTTTGAGGACTCAAGTCCACATCATCTACGTCATCCATTGCATCAGAGCCGCGAAGGTCGCTCGCGTCACTATCAATCACGATGACCTGGCTTGAATTTGCCATTTGAATGGTGCGGCTGATGGCCTCCCTTTCTCTCTGCCACTCTGCAAACCGCCGTTTCATCTCCGTGCTGGGCGAGGACTCGGTCGGGCCATCTAATTGACTATTAGGAGTCCTAGACACGTTTGGACTTGTTTGGGGAAGGTCCGGGCTGTGTGAGGCTTCCTCTCTCTGTATTTCTTCTTCAAGCAGAGTCCGTCGCCTGGGACTCCTGATCTCTTTCATCCGCCGTCTTATTGCGAGGACTTGCGCAAGTCCTAGCGCAGCCCCTAGAAGTCGCTGCGAGTGCAGATCCAGATCACTGAATATCAATTCTAGTCGTTGCCGAGGTCTCATATAGTCCGGAACAGGCCTCCCTGGGCTGTAAGCGGGATTCGATCGGCTCAGAACACGTTCAAGAGCTATTCCCGTCCTCACTAATTTGGCCAATTGTAAGGGTTTTCTTACGGGTTTGATGGGGACTGCGGGTGAAGAGAAGCGTTTCGTTACACTAGACTGGCGGTCCGTTCGTGAGCGTGAAAATTCAGGCTGCGGCTCTGGGGAAGGCATTGGATCAAGATCTGATCTCGAGGCGGAGGCTTCCTCCCTAATATATTCCAGTGGCTTCGTCTTTCGTCTTAGAACACCATTTGCTTCTCGCTCAATGAACGGCTTGAGAGGGCCTTTGGCCAGCTTCTCGTTAGTCAAAGCGTGTTGCCTAGCAGAGGGAAGCGTGTCAAGCGAAACCATACTGAAGCCTTCGCTTTCCATGATAGAGTCAAACTCTCTGTGTTCATTCGTAGGATCGCCATTGTACCTTTCATTTGGCTTAGAGGCACTGGTTGCCGTCCCCTGGATTGTTTGCGTACGCTCCTGTCGGTCATCGTCTACCTGTGATGATGAAGCTGGGGTCGGATAGACACGTGGTGGCATGGGTGTATGGCCCGCATGTATGCTGTTCTCGGGCGAGAGTGCTTCAATGTCTCGGACCGGTGTTGGCATCTTAGAGGGCGTTGAGTGTAGATCATCGTCGCCTTGATGGGAATGGAAACGATCTATCGCATCTCCATCTGGAGTATCAAAGCTCGGCCCAACGCTGTGAACTTCAGGGCCTAAATCAGTCACCGGCGGCTCCATTTGACCAGGAGTGTCGAAGGGAATGTCCATCGGTTGATTATCGTCAAAACCATCGTCTGAGTCCGCGTCACCAGCAAGGTCCAGAGGGCTCCAACTGCGTCGGTCCAGCTCCGTGCCTGTCGAAACTGGAACACCAGCCTCAATTTGCTCGGGGTCCTCCAACCGTGTATCATGCTCATTTGTCTCAGGTTCTGGTTGATATTTTCGCGGTCGACCTCGCCGTCTCTTTTGCTCACTGTTCACAGGGCCGGGTGTGTGGCCGGGGCTGCCAGCAAGCGGAGTCGCATTTAGGGCGACGGACTTCCGGGGGCGGCCGCGCTTCCGGGGCGTTTGTTCGGAGTCATCCTTGAGCGGTATTTTTGTGGTGAAAGTTGACGGTTTATTTCGTTTGCGTGATGGGCTTGCTTGCTCGTTCTCATCTTGTGTTGCCTCGAGTGTCACCCGAATGCGCCAGGGACTCACATTGCCATCCGGCTGAGCTTTGGCCGGAGATGACGAGCGTTGCCGACCATTCGATTTCCTCGTAGGCGATCCGGGAAGCACAATATCGTCGAATCGAATTGAGTGGGCGCTCTTCGCAGGACTCAGGTTAATGCGCGACCGTTTCCGTTTGGCGGCGCCGGGGGTCTGAAGGATTCGGAGGTTTGCCGGCGACATGAGGCTGCTTTGACGGCCAGAGAAGGGTTTGAACGGGGAGGATATCAGGTAGTCGGCATCGGCTGGAGGCGCAAGGATGTCCGGAGAGGAGCTTGCGCTGTGGGGGGAGAACATTGAATGCAGCATGCGAGGGAGACCGCCAGCGCGACCGAGGAAGAAGTTACCAAAAAAAAAAAAAAGACCAAGCGCGTTAACAAGCTAATTCCAAACACGTCATATCTTGTTTGCAAGAGGCCAAGAGAAATATAAACAGTTTCAGTATACAAATCGTTAGAAAAACCAAAGTCGTAGCGGGGGAATCATTTAGTTAGAGGAGCATCTCGTGGAGCATAAACACACGTCTTCCAAATCAGGAATCTAGATTGCCTTAATCTTGCAGCCTTAGGCACTAAGCTGCTTGCCCGATCAGGACTACTGCCGTGCCGCTTTACTGCTTACACAGTTTGAACTTACGTAGTACACCCATAGATATAGGTAAACTCCACCTGCAGCCTGCTCAAAGTGCCGTTGGGTCAGCTCCTGCGTCCAATTCTCCTTGTTAACAATATTAATGTCTATGACCTCAGGCTTGAGCAGTACTCCGTAGTACTATACAGTAGTACCTGTCAGATCACGTGGTGGAGCTAAATCGAAGATAGAAACTAGGGCGTCGATCATCCTGGGGAGTCTCCGGGGGCCTGCGTCCCATCCGGGTCCCTGACAGTTCAAGCCTTCAAGCCTTCAACACCCCAACTCTGCTGCTCAATAATTGCTCCGGAATCCTGTCCGGATATCACCCCGTGACAGCTAGTATAATACCGGTCAAGCCATCCGCGCATCTTTGCCTACCTTGGTAAACTTCCGGAGGCTGATTACGTCGTTGCTCAGGCATTCAATTCCACCAATATCTCATGGCCAATTGCTGCTCATTCTTTGTTTCCCCCGCCAATTTCTCCGCATCATGAGGTAACGTTGGAAAACTAACTAACTATAAAAGATACCCCCCTGCTGCTTGCGAGGAGTATGCTTACCCAGCTGCCCACGCAACTCCGCTTCTGGATCTGCCCTGCGCGCTTTTCTCCTCGCGTTGCCCTTGTGTACTGCTATATCTTCATCGGAGTGCTCGCTCTCCTAACATACAACATGTACCTTAAACATTCTACGCCGGCCTTCCTCCTGGGACTTCTAGCCTCCACCCAGGATGTCACGGCCGCACCTCAAGCAACCTCAACCCCAACTCCAACACCTCAGCCACCAGTTGCAGATGCTTACAAAGTGTACACCATCAGCGCTGGGAACATCACCGCCAAATTGATTCCCCACGGCGCGCGCCTGACTTCATTGCTTGTGCCCGATCGCGAGGGGCGACCCCAGGACGTCGTCGTGGGCTTCGACGACCCTACCCAGTACAGTGACGACGACAACTACTTTGGTACCGTCGTTGGTCGCTATGCCAATCGCATCAAGAATGGCACCTTTACCATCGGCGACACTCAACACCGTATACCCACCAATGAGAACGACGGCCTAAACTCGCTCCATGGTGGTGAGGTTGGCTACGACAAGCGCAATTGGACCGTAACGGCTCACTCTGACTCCTCCATCACCTTCTCCTTCTACGACCACGCTCTGGAGGGCTTCCCTGGTGATGTTCTCACTCATGCGACATACACCGTAGACAACAACAACCCAGCCGGCGAGCCGCAGCTGACCACCAAACTCGTCTCTCTGGCCCTCACAGAGGCTACCCCAATCATGCTCGCGAACCACATCTACTGGAACCTCAACGCCTTTCGTGATGCCAACATCCTAGAAGATGTCACCCTTCAACTTCCTCTCAGCACCCGCTTCATCGCCACAGACGGCATACTCATCCCCAACGGTACAATTGCCACCGTAGACGCCTACAACGGCGCCCCTGACTTTACGTCTCCCAAGCTCGTCGGTCAAGACATTAACGACGCCGCCGGCCTCTGCGGCACAGGCTGCACAGGCTACGACAATTGCTGGATCATTGATAGGCCAACCGGTTACTCCTCCGATGCCCTCGTCCCAGCCCTCCATATGTCCTCCCACAATACCGGAATCACCCTCGATGTCTCAACAAACATGCCCGCTGTCCAGATCTACAGCTGTGTCGGACAAGACGGGTCCGACCCCGTTAAGCCCTCACAGATCAAGGCCGCGAAAGACGCGGGTTTCAACGGGCCAACGACGCTCGACAAAGCTACTTGCCTTGTCATTGAGCCTGAGGGTTGGATTGATGGCATTAATCAGCCAAGCTGGGGGCAGCTGGAGAACCAGATCTTCACTCCCGGGGGGTTGCCCGCGGTCAACTTGGCGGTTTATCGTTTTGGAACGGCTTAAATCGCCTCGATTTTGGTTATCTATCTAGCAATCTAGCTTGGATCTAATAAGCGTGTAATATGAGATTAATCAATTCCACATTGGTTTGGATATCGGCGTTCTAGATTAAAGCTCCAGGGCTGTGGCACAGTACAGAGCATATTACGGTCTAGAAAGGCTCGTTCTAGTGTCATATTCTCCATCATTATTCGTTGTGAAATGGCTTCCAAGCAGAATCAAAAGATGCATTACTGATATATTATCCCCATCCAGCCAGAGTCCAGCTCGACCTATCGCCAACTCGCAACGACCGTCGATCACCATTGTTGGTAAGACCAGATCCAAGGGCCTGTTGGCTCTCACGATGGCTACTAAGATGCTCAAACTCCCGACTGGCGCCGGAAAGACCATTCTGAAGGTACTTCTCACGCTCAATCTCTACCAGCCCTCGGATCTTTAGGCTGGTGGCTAGACTAGCGCCTGCCCAAGGACCAAGAGACTCGACTTCGCGAAGGAGTCCTTGGACAGGCGGAGCAGAATCTTTCTCTCGGCTGCGGAGAAGTTTCTGTTCTATAGGGTCGACTTCGACTTCTGCCTCGTCAGCTGTTTCGTAGTCTGACTCAGATGGTGTATCGTCTGCATCTTCGGGGCTGGGTTTGGTTTCGGATGTCTCTAAGGTGGACTTTGACTGCTTGGAGATGTTGAGTCTTTGTAGTCTCTGCAAGACCACTTTCCCTCGGACGGGGCACCAGCCGTAGGTCTTAACTAGGTGGTCTACTTCGTCGAGGATGCGGCGACGAACGCCTGGAATACTGGCTCCGCCGCCAATGAAGATAACACGTGACATGCATATACCCCGAACGTCCGGCGGAAGACTTAGGAGTGTGTTATAAACTAATAATGAGATGGGTTTTTCGTCGTCGTCCAAGTCGCAATCCGCCACGCCTTCGGCGAAAAGGACCTTTTCCACCGGCTCTGCCAGTTTGTAGAAGGGTAGGTCGATGTCGGAAAAGCCTGGGTTTGAGGGGGATGGTATGGAGACCATCTTGTCTAGGAGATCGGCCACTGGACCTTTCTTCGTTTCTCCTTGCTGGTAAGGCTTGCACCATAGAAACCGACTAGCAATTTCTTCGCAAAAGTCGAAGTCCGCTAAAATTGTATCCCCGGATGATGTTTGTCCAGAAAGCCGTGATACCAGTCGTCCCGTCTCTTGTATTAATGACTTCATAGCCCTTGTACTTCTTTTCGTCACAACCTCGCGGTACTCATATAGTCCAGACACGATCGTTTCCGCCCAGCCGATGTCAACAACCAGAGCCGACCGCAGTCCAGCTGCCGTCGTGGTCATCGCAGCGCTCGTCAGTAATGTGATGCTCGGTATTCTCCATCGATTAAAGAGCGTAGTAAGGACCGAAGACAAGAGTGGATGTGGTATCACAGATGGTAGGACGAGGACCAATCGCGCCGAGCCCGCGTCGGTCAAAAGGTACTTGTTGTACATCTCTCGAAACATCCGCTCAATCTTATCCTCGACAAGCCCCATATCAACATAGCGTAGGTTCATCTTCCACAACTCATACGGTTTTGTCCAGTCCTCCGGTTTTGCTGGCGGTGGCGGTAGGGTGTCGTCGGCGACTGGTGTGCCCTTTAGCCAGCGTCTGTAGTCCCCGGATCTCCGCGATTCTTCTGGTCCAAATCCCACTATACATTTTGGCTCGCTCTCCCCCTCGAACCCGGCCCGCATCCACCGGGCACCTAGTTCAATTATGATCGCATCTTCTTCAACGCGGTATGTGGAGCCGGAGGAGGTACTCGCGAAGGAGTTGTTGTTCGATCGCAATTGGTGTTGCGGAGTGTGCGGCGGCGACCTTACGGACTGGTTTTGGCGTAGACTCATTTGTATGCGAATGATATTGTTCGTCAGATATCAACGCGGAGTAGGTTCTGAAGTACGTGGATTGCGGCGGGGAAGTTCAGGGATAACGAGTTCGGTGAAAAGAGCAATTCATGCTTTCCACGTCAAGATTATTTCAACAGATGGTGTATCAGAGCTTCAAGACATGAGCTGTACAATACACCAAAGCAAACAGCTCAATTCAAGATCAACTCCTTCAGCTGTTTGCTCCGGGTTAAGATGCCAAGAAGGAGCGATGGCCGATGAGGAGGGTCGGATCTTCATCGGCCCGTTGCCCCGGCCGGTGGATGTCAACAAAACAACCTCAACAACCTCCAATTGAGCGCAGAAGCCTTTCTTCTCTTCTTTCTGTCTTTTTTTTGGTGTCCTGGAAGCTTCCTATATGGGGATCCCCGGGTAAGAGTTCCACTATCAAGACTGCCCACCTCCAGCGCCTCTGTACCCAAGCGGAGACGTAAACAAAAATATATCTCAAAAGGACCCCGTCACAGTTACTAACTACCAACCAGACTTATCAATGCACTCGGTGCCGGGGAGCGTATCTCCTTATCAAAGCTTGCAATAGCACATTTGGAGCGTCATTCAAGGCCGATTCGCGTGGCTGTCGATATTTCAATATGGCTGTTCCAAGTGCAAGCTGGCCGCGGTGGCAAAAATCCTGAGCTCCGCACCTTATTTTACCGGTTGCTGAAGATTTTGGCGCTGCCGATTCACCCCCTTTTTGTTTACGATGGCAAAGATAAACCACCATTAAAACGTGGGAAAGCTGTCTCGGGGCGGAGTTACGGAAGTGCACCCATTATCCACCTGTCGAAAATCTTGATCGACCTGTTCAGCTTTCCTCGCCATGATGCCCCAGGTGAAGCAGAGGCGGAGTGTGCAAGACTGCAGATGGCTGGAGTGGTGGATGCGGTAATGAGCAACGACGTGGACGCATTGATGTTCGGATCAGGTTTGACTATCATGAACTTCTCCAAAGAAAGCGGGACTGGCTCTGCAGCTGCAACGCACGTTACGTGCTATAAGATGGGAAACGAAGATGTGTCGAACGTGCAGCTTGATCGTCCTGGGATGATTCTGTTTGCCATGCTCAGCGGAGGCGACTATCTACCCTCGGGTGTACCAAAATGTGGCAGCAAATTGGCCGCAGAAATTGCAAAGGCGGGATTCGGCGGAGATCTTCTCGAAGCACTAAAAGCGGACGGAGAAGAGTTGGACTCGCGGCTGAACGAATGGAGAGACAGATTACAGTATGAGCTCGAGGAAAACGAAAGCGGCTACTTTCAAACCAAACACAAGGTCGTTCGAATACCAGAAACATTTCCCGACCGGACCACGCTATCGTACTACGCCAGTCCTGTTGTCTCGTCTGAACCGGAAATCGAACTTCTGAGACGTCGCCTGCGCGGCGCTTGGGATCGAGATATTGATGTTTATCAACTAAGACAATTCACTGCCGACGCCTTGGATTGGAACTACCGTTCCGGAGCAAGAAAAGTTATCAAACTCCTGGCTGAGCCCCTGGTCTCTTATAAGCTTCGTCTTGGACAACATCCTTTGGCTTCTGGCAGGCCCAGACTATCCAACAGTGATGCACCAATCTTGGACAAAGTACACAAAAGCCGAACCAGTTTTAGCACAGATGGTTTAACCGAACTGCAACTTGATATGATTCCACTAGATGTGGTTGGCTTGGACCTCCTAGCCGAAGAACCGAATCCCCCGTTACCCTCACAGGCGACAACGGCTCTAGGTGAAGAAGAAGAAGATGGAGAAGGCGAGGCAGAAGCAGAAGCAGAGATTGTTCCTCAATCTCCAACAAAGAAAAGAGTTACCAAGCGGTACGATCCTTTCACCACAGAGAAAGTGTGGGTCTTCGAAACACTGGCCAAAATGGGTGTACCCGGAGTTGTGGAGAAGTGGGAGAAGGAGCAGCTGGCAAAACAGTCCGCGCCTGCAAAGAAGACAACAACCCGGAAACCGGGCCCTCGACGACGGAAAGAGCTGGATCCAAGTATGAAACAGGGCAGTATCCTGAAATATGGTACACTCAAGAAAGGACGCTCCGATATGTCTGATTACAAGAGCGCGCACTTGTTCGAGGCGGCAGTGTCTACAACTTCTCCGCAAACAAGGGCCCCCCGGTTCTCTAGTCCGGGGACATATGGGCTAGCATTGACTCCCCCTAAGGTCGAGCAGCGTGCAGATGGGTTTGACTACCTAGTTGATCGCTTTGCTTCGTGCGACCTTTCCGGCTCTCCTGTTAAACGTCGCCCAGTTACAGGATTCCCAGCCCCTCGGAGAGCTATAGATTCAAATGGCGCCGAATATCTAGAGGTTGCAGATGAAGATTATCTCACGCCCGAGCCCCCTAAACTCCGCATGAGCTACTCA
This sequence comes from Aspergillus karnatakaensis, assembly GCF_047715665.1. NCBI lineage: Eukaryota > Fungi > Ascomycota > Eurotiomycetes > Eurotiales > Aspergillaceae > Aspergillus > Aspergillus karnatakaensis. The sequence goes on from NW_027395756.1 coordinate 176,280, forward strand.
AATACGAGCTACCGAGAAATGCGCTGTCATAACTTTTTCTCGCCCTGCACAACTCCTCAGATGCCAAGTCCAGCTCGACGGGAGTCTTCTGATATCGATAAGATAGAACAAGCTATTGCGTCACTGCAGCTAGATATCGATGAAATCACGGCTGCACTAAAGTCACCTAAGAAGTCCTCAAAACCGCAACCTAAGGAAAAGGAGCTTGTCATCGAAAGTACCACTGCTGCCGAATATTTACCTGAGGAAGAGATTAAGCCAAAACGCCGAGGGCGGCCTGTTGGAGGACAGAAGCCGGTCCCTTCGTCCGTTTCTGAGGGAACCTTCCCTGATACTCTCGAAACTAAGAAAGTGCTAACCCACATTGAGTCTGTTGTTGTTTGCGGCGGTTATTGGACTGTGGATAAAGAAGCCTCGAAAGAAGATGAGAATGAGCAATTTACATCCGAAAAGGCTACACAAGATAAGAAAGGCACAAGAACAAGAAAGAAGCGGATCCCTAGGGTCAGTATTGTGGATCTGACGCTGGCTTGAGCCTTGATCAGAAGGCTACCTAGGGTACTCCATTTTGACCCACTCTGGTGCATCTTGCATATGTTTATAAAGCGAACTTGGAATTTTGGATGTGATACGTGCGACATGACATATAAACTGAAGTTTGGCGTTGTGGTAGCATGCGCTCTGGATTTAAGGGGCTTCTTCTTTCTTTTTACAGTTGGCGACGAATTCGAAATTTTTTATCTCTTTCTCACCTTCGAACCTATTGCAATAAGTTCGTAGTGCTGGCTGCTTAAGCTCGGTTTGCGTTGTTGCTCGAGGTATGATCGTGGGCTCGGTCTATTTAATAAACATTAAGCGCATAGATTCTTGCCTTGGAGGATGCTTGAATCTGAAAGTCTCGAGGAGTTGATCGAAGTGGGGTGAAGGTTGGAAGGTTGGAGATGAAAAGGAGCTTAGAGATGAAAGGGAGGGAGGAGAGTGATAGCGGAAGAGAAGAAAAACGGAAGGAGCGCCGCCGCGCCTGCCCACCCCTCTACAGTTCAAAGCCAACCCGAGTAATCCAGTTCAGTTATGTATATTTTTTATTCAGTCTCAGTATATTTTTGGAATCGACAGCGGTGGTCAATATCGGTGTATACAGTACATGCACGTATGGGACACATCCCGCATGCGATTATCAAGGAGTGTGAGGGACTCAGTCACATCCCAGATGGTGTATTAAACAAGAGGGGAATACATTAGAACAAGCAAAAGTGATCGGCGAAAAAAAAAGCTATGAACTGGATTGTATGCAAGAAAGAAAAAGAGAGAATGGGAAGAGGCAGCGCTCTACTCTATAGAGCTAGCACTGGCACAGCCAAGGCCATTAGCCACGTCATGGAGACGCGGATGGAGGATGCGGCGCCCGTGAACTCCGGGAGGGCAGGCGACGGGGTCACGGTGCCGGAGGGGGTGTTTGTGGTCATGGTGGCGGTTGGGTTGGTCCACGGGTTGGTCAAGGTCGTGGAAGCAGTTGCAGTGGGCACGACGGTAGGCTGGGGGATGAGCTCGATGGAGGTCGGGTTGGGGCTCACACCAGTGTTGCCCGAGCCGCCGGATCCACCACCGACAGTCTCAGTGACGGTGGAGAAGGAGACCTGAGGGACAGTGACAGTGTAGGTCGAGTAAGTGATGGTCGTGCACGGGGCGGAAGTGGGTGCAGGGGACTCGGTCTCTTCGGGGCTGACGCCAGTTGGGGTGGGGACGGCAGGAGGCGTGAGAGTGATGGTCGTGGGAACGTTGGTGATGATACCGGGGTTCTCAGGGACGTAGGCAGCACAAATACCAGTCATGTAGGAGAGAGCGGCTTGGACCTCGTCGGTGGATGCTCCCCAGGCCTGGATACAAGAGATGACCTTGTCGGTGAAATCAGCCGAAGGGCAGAAGCAGGAGATGTCGCTGTTCGACTTGCAGTCAGGGATCAAGCTGAGCCAGGTGTTGATACACTTGGGCACAACGTCGGGGCAAGAGGTTGTCGGGACAGGGACAGGGGGGTTGGACGAGCTCTCCTCAGGAGTAGATGGGGTCTCCACGGGGGTGGAGGGAGTCTCTTCAGGGGAAACTGAGGTAGGGACTGCGGGAATAGTGGAAGTCTCCGTGATCGTGGCAGTAGAGATTGTGGTGTAGGTGGAAGTGATTGTCTGGTCTCCATTGGTGATCGTGGTAGTAGCCGGGCAGGTAGTGACAGTGGTGTAGGTGATCTCGGTGACGGTCTGACCAGGAGGAGGAGGAACGTTGGAAGTAGTGTCAGGCACATCTGGGGTCTCTTCAGGGGCAGAAGGAGTCTCTTCAGGGGCAGAAGGAGTCTCTTCAGGGGTTGAAGGGGTCTCTTCAGGAGCCGAGGGAGTCTCTTCAGGAGAAACTGAAGTAGGAACAGGGATTGTCGACGACTCAGTGATGGTGGCTGTCGAGATGGTGGTGTAGGTGGAAGTGATCGTGTTGTCACCCTCGGTGATCGTGGTAGTGACAGGGCAGGTGGTGATCGTCGTGTATGTGATCTCAGTCACGGTCACTTCGTCCTCTTCAGGTCCAGGGGTGGTAGCAGGCGCCTCTGGGGTAGTAATGGGGTTGGCAGAGGTGGGCTTGGTGGGCTCAGCAGGGGTGGAAGTGGGCACCTGGGAAGGATGGGTCACAGTGCAGCCACCGCAGACAGTTGTGGTCAGAGTCAGAGTCTCCGTGGTGAGGGTGCTGGTGGTGGTGGTGATTGTGGATTCGCCAGAGGTAACAGTCTCGGTGACCGGGCACCAAGTCACAGTGGTGTAAGTGATCTCAGTGGTTGTCGAGCCTGCAGGAGGAGGCACAGCAGATGACGAAGAGTCTGGGCTCACGCTAGTGGGGATGACCGGGGTGGAGGTTGAGGATCCAATAGGGTTGGTGACAGTTGGGGTCTCTGAAGGACCGGTCTCGGCAGGAGGGGGGACTTCCACAGAAGAGGTCTCGGCAGGAGGGGGAACCTCAGTTTCTTCAGGGCCACCAGGGACTGAAGTAGTCTCAGTGGGAGTGTCTGTGGTGGTAACCGGGCACCAGGTGGTGGACACAATGACAGTGGAGGTTGTGACCGAGGTCGAGTCAGCAGGGCAGTCCGTCACTGTGGGAGCGCACTGCGTGATGGTGATCTCGCTCGTGGTGTAGACAGTCGACAGGGTGTAGGGGATCGAGGTGCTGCCGCCGGCCGGGGGAGTCACGTACGAGGTCGTGGAAGGCGGGTGAATGATGGGGGTGGACGACGAGCCGGGGCTGACATCGGTAGGGATACCAACAGGGACAGTGTCCACAGGAGTCTCAGAAGGACCGGAAGGAATCTCAGGAGTGGAAGTAGGGAGATCCGGGGTAGGGACAGGAGCAGAGCTCTCGGGGAGAGAGGGAGGAGTGAATGTAGGCTTTCCAGGGCCACAGACGAAGCCAATGCTTCCAATACCCAAGTCGCAGTCGTCGTGGTCAGCGTAGTCAGGCAGTTCGAAATCAACGGAGATGGCACCACCACACTGGTCGTTAGAGACCTCCGAACCGGCGGAGTTGCACTTGGCGACCTTTTTACACTTGGAACCGTCGGGCATGCCAAAGGAGATGGTCACGTCGACCTCCTTGGAGGTGAAGAGGTGGAACTTGTCGATGGAGAAGCCGGCCTTGTCGGCACCGCACTTGATGGAGGGAGTGGACCAGGAGCCCTTGTTGATGCCCTTGGAGACCTTTCCTGTGATGCATTTGTTCTTCGAGGTTGTTAGTGCCTGTCTACCTCTGGTCAGTGCTAGAAGGATACTTACGTTGAAGGTCCGGGTACGGAGACCACCGAAGCCATTGCTGCAGGAGAAGCCAGAGAAGTCCAAGCCACCAAAGGATGAGAAGTCTCCAAAGTCGAGACTCTCCCAGTTGAAACCGGTCTGCTGCTCATCGGTACACTCGTTGTTGGTGTTCTCAGGAGCGGAATAGCACTTGTCACTGCCCCACCACCACTGCTTCATGCGTCAGTAGTTGCTCACCCTTCATCCAGGGTAGGGCTACTTACGTTGCCAGTGGCCTGGGCAGTGGCCAGGAGGGAAAGGACCGAGACCAAAGAAGCGGTCTTCATGGTGAAAGAATGAGTGGTCTAGTATAGTAGTAATAACAGAAGCGGATATCGAAACCAGTCGACACCGGAAGTGAGAGAGAAGGTACTGATGTACAGAAAAGACCGCGGAAGTGAAGCACAAGACAGTAACGAGTGTGTCTGTGTCTATGGAAAGGACAAGAGAAAACAGAAAAGAGAAGATAACGATGGAGGAAAAGAGATGGAGACTGAACAACAACAAGAGACAACGAGGGGTCTTTATAAGGGTAGCATGATGAGACGCTGGCGCCAGGGGGAACAAGCAGCCTTTGGGCATACTGTAACTCCAAGAGCTCCACATTGAGTGAATGGACGAGTATAGAGAGCAAGTAAGACAAAGTGAGAGCGCCATTGTATCAGGATCAAGCCCTTTGAGCCGTAGAGGGACTGGTTCGTCACAGAACCGCTGCTGGCGCGAAGCCACCACCAATCACACTCTGTTTCATCGCAGCCGCCGGCCCTGCAGAAGCGTCTCGCCAGACCTATTAATATCCCCAGTAACTCTGATAGGTATCGGTCAACCGGTACCTTCCCCTGACAGCTACAACAGAATTGATTAATGCAAGGGTTGCTGTTGCCTGAGTCTTTAAGCGCTGAACTGCTTGCTGAACTGCTTGCTCCCCGCACGGAGTGCTCGGATTTGCACACAACTCGTTCATCTTCTTTGATCGGCACAACTGAAGAAACTACTCGAGATCTAAGAATAAGTTTATTTTATTTTATTTTATTTTGTTTGTTTATTTGTCTGCTTAATGATTTCAAATCCCTTGAACCAATTACGCAGTTGTTTGTGCGGAAGATCAACGAAAATACAAACAAGAACCTGACAAGTACAATGAGGTAGGTATCTCCCGAAAGCCACTCCGACTCCAGGTACAATATTGTTTGAGAAAAGAAAAGAAATTCATCATGATCGTCATCAAACTCAAACTTTTGGTCGTGGATATAGCTCCTTCGCTTTTTCCCCACTGACCCTTGAAACTTGGAAAACCCTGTAGGGCCTGTACAGTTGATCCCCTCCGAGGGGCCAACATGATACACCAGTCGAAACACTTCCCTGTTATCTTTTATCTAACATCTATTACCCGCCACCATTAAAACGGGACCTGGCTGCGACGCTGAGAGTTCATAAGCTTTCGCCGCACTGCCTCGCCGCCCGCATACCCGCTAGCTTTGCGCTTTCTTGTAGGGGTGCGCTGGTCTGCGTGCCGAGCGTGTCGAAACACGCTGGCTGGGCGGGAGGGGGAGTTGGCCGGCATAAATTCCCTGTGCTGTGGGAGTCGAAGCAAGGCTTGGTAGCGGTTGTGATTGCGACGGAAAGCAGTCACAATGCCTCGATCGAGATGGTTCAGGAACCGCTCCGCACTACTGGCTTGTTGCGGGTCGGCTCCGCGATTCGGAGTGGGAGTACCATTTGTACGGTCTCCCACGGTCGCTACCGTCATTGGTGAAGCCAAAGCTTCTTCCTCAAACTCTTTGTCGAGTTCGTCGTCAGACGAGCCATCGCCAAAGTCAATAAAGTCATCTACATTGAGCTGAGCCTCTGGGTCGTCATCTTCATCATCCTCCTCAAAGGAGCTGTCAATGGCAAAATCGCGCGATGGGTAAAATGCCTCTGGGGGACCCATAACTTGGCCCCCTGGGGCAATATCATTGCCGAGCGCTGTCATCATAAGGTTGGCGCTAGAGGCAAGCATAGGGCTGAGATCCAGATGAGGAGATACAAGAGCATCAGTATCACTCTCATCAATCAGATGCATGGTGGTCGCGCGTGGACTGTTGTTCGCAGTGCCGCAAACGCTTGTGGCAGCAGATTCAAGCCAATCATGCCGGGAAGATGCATAAGCGGGAATGATAACTAGGTGCTTGCCAGTGCAATCAACTAGCGCAACGGGCTTGTGAGGATCCGCAACAAAGGTGCCCATGATCGGGCCTCTCCTTCGGCGGGGTGTAGGCTCAGCTTTCTCTTCGACTCCAGCAACCAGAGAGGCGGATGAATCGCGGCGGAGGATAGAGCGGGGGTGGGTGATGGTTGCTGGAGGTGGAAGGTCTTCATCTGTAGTCTCGCCATCATCGGCTTGAAGCGGTTAGCAAAGGAAGTGCCAGGTGTACAGAGTTGTGCATACTCTCATAGCCACTCAGAGAGCCCTCGGAGGCGGCGGCATCGGACTCGACGTGGTAAATGTTTGAATGTCCATAGTCTGAGTCTGCATAGATTTCGTCAGACTGTCGGCGCGACGGGCGGCGAACGACCTCATTGTCACTTTCAATCATGCGTCGTAACTGAGGGTCAAGGCTGTCTTGTTGAAGAAAGTCCCCGGGGACCTCATCCTCGGTGTAAGAGTCGCTGTCGGAGGACGAGTCGGAGTGTTCTTCAAAATGAACACGGCGAGCTACAGGTGTTTCTACTGCAGTCTCGCTAGCTATGTCAGTCTCGCCAAAGGCTTCCATGGCGCTGTACAGCTGGTGTTCGTCAAAAAATGGGGCTGAGGAGAGCAGCAACTCGTCATTGAAGACATTGGGGCCAGCCCAATCATGAGCGCTTGAAGCAGCAGTGTTGGCCGCGCTAGAGAAATCGTGCTCATCCTCTGATTCAAGAATCAAGAGTTCTTCCATGATTTCAACATCTTGTTCTTCGTCATCGCCATCGCTGATATAGTCCACGGCCGCATAAACGTCATCGGAGCTGTCGTCCAGGTCGGGCCCATCGCTGATCTCGGCATCACTGTCCTCATCAGACAGGTTCTTTGTCTTTACACGTTTTGTCGACTTGGTCCCCGCCTTATGTCGGTTCACATACGACGGGGTCAGGAGAATCGGCTGGTCTTCTTCGTCGTCTGCATCTTCTGAATCATTGCCATCGTCGCTCAGGCCTTCCATTGAAGTGACCGAGGACAGGCTGGAGACTGTCGATGAAGATGCCCTCCGTTTCCGGTCTGAGCTCAAATGGCCAAGAGAGACGGACTTGCTGGATCTCTTTGAAGAGCTCGAGTTGTGGTAGTGCGGGTCTTTGGCGATGCCTTTGAGGGCTCGCTTTGAAGGGAGAGTTTTCGGCATTGTTCCAAGTATAGTTGAAAAGGTTCAGGCCAAGGTCTTGCTCAAGATAGGCAGCCAGTAGGAAAGTGGAGATATTGGTGAGAGATTATGGACTCGATAGAGTTTGCTACCCGCAATATGTCAATTGCGTCAATACCTCGAGAAGTATGCGGAGAAGAGGTAGGTTCGGAGTATCGCGGATGTATTGGTGGTAAACTTTTCTTCGTTAAATCGTCAAAGAGGAGCCGTGTCGGATCGTAAGGAGGGGGTATAAGGTGGGTGACAGGTTTGGGATCGAAGGGGTAGGAAAGGGCGGGAGGGTAGGGGTCGCGCAGTGTTATAGCCACAAGAGCACCTTTCCGCCCAGTTCGGACGTCCAAGTGCTTCTTCCGTGAATGTACTAAAGGGCAATTCCGACGCTTGTGCAAGCTGCGTCGAAAGAGATGGATATCGTCAAGTCAAATTGGAGATAATCGGAGCTGCTGGGACTGGGGAACCGGGAGAAGGCTCCCCAGCGAGGAATCTACAGCTCAACGAAAGCCATTGCGGCACGGGATCCTTTGACGATATCGGTTGTATGTGAGGAAGAAGATGGGGGGTAAGTAATAGTATGGATGGGAAGATGAAGGTTGGTTGAGAACCGGGCTGATGGATTGAGGGAGAACAAGAAGGAGGAAAAAGAATGAGGGGTGAGCAACGGCCGTTCTCTGCTGTTATGAGAAAAGAATGAGATGCCAGGGAGGCAGATCCCGTACGGTACGGTACTGTCACGAGTCAATACCGCTCCCGCCTCGGATTCGCTGCCGTGGAGAGTTCTGCTCTCGCGGTGGGGCCAGTCCCCGTTGGCGCATCTAACAGTCTTCTCACTGGGCAGACACCGTATAAACGTGGCCTGTGACTGGTGGACAGCTGTTCACCGCATCTTTTCTTTTTACTTTTTTCTTACTTTTGCCAGGGAGGCTGTCATGCTTCGTATCACTGTTACAGGTGTATCTTCTCTTGCCTCTGGGGTTGCATATGTATTACGAACCGACGGCCATTGGCACAAAGACTGGGGGAGGTCGTATAGTCAGGGATCGGTCTCTATAGAATGAGTCAAGCACAAGTGAAGGCCGAGTCTACCGGCCATGTACTTGTCCTCTGTCGAGTCTTGTCTTGTGCTAAACTACCATAAAAGTCTGAGTGAGAGGCTTAGTCCCGTGTGGTTGGGTACCTTAACTGCGGATGGCGCTCGATCGTCCAGACACGTTACAGCAGCCAATTTATTCATGACTCTAGGCAGCACGCTGATTTGCTTGCATGTCAGACTAAATGCCCGTCCAAGGCATACAGTACAGCTGGAGGTGACTCATCTGAAGAAGCTGCATGACGGCCAGAACCCTGAAAGAGAAAAAAGTGTCTGCTGTTCAGACTGGACTCTGGACTCTGGAGAGATCATAGACATGCAGGCAAATGCAGATCGGGCGACGGCCCAGTGGCAGAACCAACCATGTGAGGGGCATTGAGCTGGACCGTGCTCCAAGCGTCTGCACGCTCATCCTTTATCGTAACTCTGATATCAGCCTGGGGTAGTCGAGCGAGTCTTGGGTGATCAATCACATTCCTCAAAGTACATCCCGGGGGGGTTCGAGTCTCAACTCTCATCCAAGTAAAGAATGTACTCTCGATTGTCGTTTGCTCTGTAGATTCTTCAGGACTGTGACAGGATGGTGGTATGCAGCGGCTAAACATCCCCGGATCCAAAAGGGGAAGAAATCATCCCAAAGACAGGACTTGAATTAGAGGCAAAATTTTGAGACTATCAATTTAGGACCCAAGATTCCTTCTCCTGGCTTAGCTGTTTCAAAGAAAAAAATTGATTATTGCCAGCGCCTCACTCAACCGCCTCGGCTCCTCCGTAGTACCGCCGTCCGTCCTCGAACACGGGACGATGCTCGCCTCCGGAAACAGTTCGAAGTCTTCGGATCAGTCTTCGAGTTTTCGGTCCTGCTCCACCCCAGTGGCAAGCAAACAATGTTCGGCTGGAAAGGATACGTTGTAGATTATTATTGATGATTTCTTGCCAGAGCAATAATAGCATAGCAGCAGAAATATCCCGTCCCAGGACAAGGATGGCTCGTCATGATCTGCATTATTTTCGGCTCAATCCCCTCCGAACCTCCGCCAGCGCGCTAAAGCCCAAGGCACGCATAAGGAACAGACCATCATGCAACCTACTGCATCGAATCCAACAAGCAGATTGGCCGAAAGAGGCGGTAAAGGGGACAGCTGGCTTAACCCCAGTTCCTACAATTAGCTGCATTTAAAGAGGAGCGCTGGGATTTAGCTTAGCATCGTCGAGCCATCTCGCTTTGTATCATTGTAGCGACAAAATCAACAAATTGATTTAGAAAGTCGAAGAACAATCATACGGAAGGAACGTAGCGGGAGCGGCAACAACCTAACACTCCTTCCTTCCTTCCTCGTCACTGCTACCCGCCGGCCTCTGTTATTCCGATACTATACAATCTCGGCATCAAAAAAAGCTTCATAGAGACGCCCCCCTTCAACACCACACGAAGCAAAAACGAATTCCGATGCGGGGAATCGAACCCCGAGCCGTCGCGCTCAGTGATGACGTCAGCTGAAAGGCGACAATGTTAGCCGTTACACCACATCGGATGGTTGTTGAAGACTGTTTTTTGCTTTGACACTGTGTTCATGCTTTATAAACACTGACTTAGGGCTTTGGTGCTTTGGTGCACCCCGCGGGGATCTCTGTTTCTTACTGGTTGTACAGTCGATTTAGATATGAAGTTGAGCGTGTAGATCTGGCCTGCTCTAGGTTCTGTTAATAATGTGGTGCGAGTGGGATAGTGTTGTGGTGTGAACTTGTTCACTATATATCATCTTTGTTCACTATATATTATCTTTGCTCAGTATATATAATCGCGGCTCATTGTGAAAGTTGCTTGAGAGGTCATTTACCAGCATACCTGGAGAACTACAACAGAAGAGTTTGAAGGTCTTTATATTCAATCCTTGAGCCCTCGTGGAGAGCGGCATTCCAGTAAGTGACAAAGGCCTTAGATTGGAGTTAGGGTACACCTCCAATATCTACCGAGGATAGCTACGAGGTAAGAGATTCTGTCTGTCCTACAGAACAGCACGCATTCATAGATAAGCCTAGCCTCGAGTCTATGTTATACAAACCTCTGCTTGGCAGTAGGCCAGTAATTCACACCCAAGGTAGCATCGGAGAACCCGAAAAGGTCTGATACAATCCAGAAGGACCCCCTCAAGGATAATCAATCCACTCGACCAAAGAGCGCTCCAGGCTGACCGAATCTGATGTCAACAACATACCATCCCAGCGAACGATCTGGGAGGTGAGGCTGTATTCTGATGTATCCTCCACTAAAGAGACGATGCTCTGGGCTCGCTTTAACCAAAACGGGTGCAACTCATTGCCTTGACTATAAAGACTTGGTACTGTTGCCGGATGAAAAAGCCTGACCCATCGATCCACGACATGCTTAGCCTTACTCAATGCCACCTTGTAAGTCTCTCGCGACGACAACCTTGAGTCGTTGTTCCTAACCGGAACTCTCTCATTGGCCAACTCCATTCCAATTAACCCCTCAATCCGACGCACAGCAGAGGTTGGCACCCAGGTGAAAGAGATTTGTGATAGAGCAAGGGAGGAGCGTTCCAACTCGTGGGCCCTGAAGCCCATATCTCGACGCGAACATCCAATCTTGACAAGATCGGCATGTTCCATTAAAAGACCTATATAAATTATAGATCGCTCCTGGGACTCGTCCAGTGTACGTGTGAGCTTATTTTGGAGAAACCGCATGATATTGGAATTGATTGCGGCAGGAGAGCAACGCTTTTTGTTGTATGGGACAGAGTACGCCCCATGTAATGAGCTTCTCGCTGTTGCCCCGTGCCCACGTGGAGCGTTCTCATCTGGAGACAAATGCGGCGACAAGCTGTAAGCATAGATGTGAGGCTTATTCTAAATGGAGACGTATGATGAAAATTTACCTGCTTGGAGTCATGGCCTGGTTTTGTTCTGTTCCAGCTCGTTGCCTGGGTAAAACAGCCGTTTTCTCGCCGTCAAATGGGTTCAGCGGTTTGATCCGACCTACCCAACGACGAAGCTCCCCAGCAACAGCAATGAAACCTGGGTCATCCTTGTTCGCAAACTTTGTCATACCCATATGATTGTCATGAATGCCAATAAATGGGTGCCCATGGAGGATAGCCGAAGCAAGAGGAACAACCTGTGGCAGTTACAATTAGCTCTGTAGATGCAGGCCATCGACCAATAGATCTGGGAGGCGGCGGCATTGACTTACGACCCCAATTCCTGGAAGAGGTAGCTCTTCATAGAAGGTCGTGATTTTTATATCCCTCCCCTGAACAGACCGCGTGAAGGCATGAAAGCTGTTTTGAATTCTTGCAAGCACCTCTGAGTCTTGCTTGAGAACTTCCAATATCTGCGAATTCGTTTGCTTGACAAGGCCGACTGACCTGGCGAGTTGTTCAGCCCACGGGGCAAGAGCTGATCCACTGTGCGGTGTTCCGAGGAATATAATTCCAACGGTATGTTGAGCGAGTACCTTGAGATGATCGTCCGGTGAGATCTGGGAAGTGTTAATGGCCTCAACCTCAGTTAGATCTCAGTCTAAGTGCCGCATAGAGATCCCTTACATCTTGACACACCAGCCCCCCTAAACTATGGCAAACAAATATAAGGGGCCGTTCATTCTAACGGTATCAGTACTGTTCCCACACCAAGATGAACCACTTACAGTTCCATCTCTTTCTCGCCAGGTGGCCAAAGCCGTGACAAGATTCATCGCATGATTTGCAATATTATTGATCGAGACCATACCCCGCCAGTCAGTCACATTGGCATCATAGCCGAATGTTAGTATCCGCGCGTTTGGTATCTCAGCTGGCAATAGATCCTCAGGCCAGGAGGCGATAGCATTTGGCGCTGTCCAGGTTCTTTCTCGGTCCCCGGTAAGACCATGGACAAAGATTATGCTGCCACGAGGTCAGTTGATCACGCAAAAAGAGTCTCATATATCCAAATTCGTACTCCACAGTGGGCTGAGAGAGTCCTCTTGCCAGTAACTTTAGACCGGTCGGAGACCTTGCTCTATCAGAGGCGTTTTCTTGATTATCGACCAGGCTCCCTGCATCTATAGGCAATTCAGGTCTCCACCATGAAGAGAGAAACCTATGCATTGCAGAGATACGAGTAGCCCAGGACGCGCAAATACTTCCAACAAGTTGTCGACGGAGGATAGGTGAAAGGGAAGGCGGCTGAGAAGGTTGAGGCAGCAGTCACATGGGGCCGCTAAGGAACAAGATCCCTGTTGCTGAACTTCTGGAGGGGCTTGGCTCGGCCAAAAGATAGAAACAGATAGCATTAGATAACATGTGCATAAAGTACATATCAGCCACTCAGCTCATACGTCTCCTCAGCCTGTCTCTCGAAAGCCAGAGAATCAACCATCGGTAGAGGGCCAACCTTCTCCTTACTCTCGAGCTCGGGGACCGGTCTCCTGCAGCCCTCCATCTCAGACACCTCAGCCGGAAGATGGACCTCTTCTGCAGAGGCATTCCCGTGCCGTTTCCAACGCACGAAGAGTACCCCCCCGACTACCACAAGAAGCAAGACCCCAGCGCTGACCCCGACTCCTATCCCAGCCTTTGCCCCAGTTGATAACTCCGATCCATAAGTATCCGCTGGCACTTCGTCACTCACCCCATCGGACGGAGCTGATGTCTGTGTATGATGGATAGCAGTCCCTGTCACCGTCGTCACCGTCGGCACCGCCGTAACCGTGACAGTATCTGGCGCCGTAATCGTCACTGTCGCTGTGGTGGTAGACGGCTCAGTGATCGGATTCACCAGCAAATAATCCGTAAAGCTGACACCATTCCAGTTCCCGTTAGAAGTCTCATAAAATACGAACGTAATCGTGGACGTCTCATTGGGACGCAGAGCCGGGAGAAAGGTGGGTGGGAGGACGGTTGATCGTTTCTCGGCAGCAACGGTGGTCTTGGTAACAAAAACTCTGTGCCCAAGGTCTTGCGTGTAAGTGATCCCAATGGTGAAGGGCGCTGTAAAGGTCTCTGGCTCCTTGTAGTCCCAGCGCACGGTGAAGGAATCGGTGGGGATGGGGATGGGGCCGCCAATGTTGCTGGAGATAAACCACCCTGGGTCGTCACAGAGGTTATTGTGGTGTCTCCTTGAGGTGTTACAACGGGAACGGGACCTACATTGCGATAGGACTGTCGATACTCCGTAGAGAAAGAGAAGGCAGTGACGGAAAAACATTGAGAAGACGAAGCTAGATGAGGAGGACTCGTGAGAGAATGAAGAGTGCAAGATCGACAACCTTGGAACTCGGTTGCCCCTGAGAGTAGTAAGGACTCTCAGATATCTTCATGATTGCTTGTTACACAACTGTTGAAACCACCTGTCGTTCGACATAGCAAGATAGCCTGATTGGCGTCGGTCCAGGAATCAGGTACCGGGTTCCGTATTGTCATGGAAGAGGTGTGAGGATAAAGACAGGGGAATAAATGGTGCTACTCGGGATGTTCATATAACCACCGAGCCGAGTTCAGATGGACGACGAAAAGCACAAAAAAGGTTGATATCATTGTGTAACCGGCATCAGATCCTATGCTCACCATGCTGGGATGCTGCAGTATAGAAGTTGAATGATCTGGCGCGATAATAAAAGGATGGATTTGTCCAAGGTATCGAATTTCTTATACTACGGTGAAGCCTACATAGGAGTTTTGATGTGCTCAATGGAATCTACCTGGCCAAGTATTATATTCGTTTCCCAGGGGCCTATCTCCAAACCAGGCAGTGGGTACCATCGCAATTGAAAGAGCGGAGTGGGTACAGAAATGGACATCAGATATCGTTGGCAGTCTGTTCAGTTGTACAAAACTCAAACCAGGAGGCAAGGAACGGGTGAGAGAAAAGAGACAAATAACGCGTTGCAATGCGATTAGTCGTTGCTTCGTTGCGGTCGGCCGGCCTGGGAGCAGAGAGTGTAGGTCATTAATCCGAATCGGCAACTGTTGCATGTTCTGACATTCTGGTTGTAAACATTGTGCTTTGAGTTGGTACAGATAGATGGCTTTTTTTTGAGTTTTGTGTTTTTGTTTCTGACTGTCGTGCATCATGTGGACATTAAGGGTTATCTCAAGCTGTAGATGTTAGCTCATAGCAGTTCTACCGTAACTCAAGTAGAGTTGGTAAATTACTGAAGCTCCCCAAGTTTCAAGTCGTCGATGTGATTGCACATGGCAACGAACAGATCAAAAAAGAATTTGTGTCCCATTTCCATCTCGAATTGCATGTTTCCGCTGCGTTTGAAGATATCCCTGGTGCGAATGACCATGGCCAGGTAATGAGCGCGCAGCCGGTACTCTGAGTCCGGGGTATTGTCGTATGCGTACCGCGCCGACCGGATTATGACCTCGATTGGGATCCCAGTTTGCAGACCCTGCTTGCGAAGAGCAAGATCCTTGAGTTCCTCCAAGCCATATTTCTCGGCTGCGCAGTACACGGCAGTATCCCGGAGGACGAGATCGCCCACTCCGGAGTGATAGATCGTCGCTTGGCTCAGGCCGCTGTCACTGGGGTTTTGGGGGTCCTGAAAGCTTTCGAGTTCCCATGTCTTCCGGCTTTTATTGCGTTGCAAGCGCGGAGTGTAATCGCCTTTGTATAGGAACTCAAGAACACAGGATAGGATTTCCGGTTCTCTGAAGAAGTGTTAGCGGAGCTAAATACAGAAGAACGAACATACATACTCCTCTGGCAAAAGCAACGCCTTGTTGACGCTTCCTGTAGGAAATTGATCCCGGAGAACCGAGGCAAAAAATGGAGACCGGGAGAGGATGTTCTCGTGAGCCACGAAAAGACGCTGATCCCGGCTCACAACCAAGGTGACAATAGGACTTAGGAGCGGACTGCAGTGATTAGCCAAAATCCGCTGCGTGACTGTAACTACTTACTCATCAGTTGGACTTTGCAGAGACTCCTGCATCTTCTTCTTCGCATGTCCCATGAAAGACTTCCTGGGGGACTTGGTGGACTTGGCCACCTTGTCCCTCGAGAAAAAAGAGCGTTTGACAGCCATGCTGCCCTCCATCCACTCTACCAGGAACAATACGAGACAGCGCCAAGTGTAGAGGCAAAGGAGTGACAGAAGGAACCAGAAGACAGGAAAAGAGTGGACGGCGTAGTCGAAAGACAGAAACGATGTAGCCGAGTCACGCACGTTGCATGAGAAGAGTCCTGGAAGCTTTCCCAAGACAAGATCCGTCTCGTAGTTGAAGGCCTTCATTGATAGAAAAGCCGACTACTGACGATTGAGAAGGAACGGAGTCCTGGAAGCACAGCTTACGCGAACGCGCATCTACGGTTTATTTCGTCAAGAAATAAATGCAGATGTTCGTAGCGTAGATTTTGTCGACTCTGTGAAGCGTGGGGAGAAAAAAGAGGAGAGAAGTCGAAGCGCTGAAGATGACGATCAGATACAAGGCAGCAGCACGCGCGATCATGTGATGAAACCTATAGGAGTCATGTGCTGCAGGGAATTGGAGAATTCTGGTCTTTTTTTCATCTTCAGTTCGTCATTGGAGGGGTAGAGAATTAGTCGGTCTGTTATACCTCATTTTCACCCAATGAGGTAACGAGGATGCCGTCGAGTCAACTGGGTGGCTGTGCAGAGAATACCTATCCGTTATCAGAGTACTCCGTATGAAAAGTAATCCACTATGCAGGTGGTAATTGGCAATGACTCGACTCAAACACATCATCAAGGAGATACAGGCTGGACTTCGACATGTTGACTCAGGCAGACAAGCAAATGAATATATGAATATCAGCAACACCTTGGTAACCGACACAACTCACAACACCCTCCAAGCACCCACAATGACCATACAACCACAACATATCAAGTAGACTTGTTACGTCCGCGCTTGGGCTTCTTGGCAGGAGTCTCATCAGACTCGGTTTCACCATCATCCTCAATCGTCTTCTTTCCGCGCTTGGGGCGAGTAGTGGCAACGGATCCTTTGCTAGGTTTACGACCCTTTTTCGCAGCTTTGGGCTCTGGCTCCGGCTCTGGTTCTGGTTCCGACTCGAAAGCTTCAAAGTCGTCGTCCTCGTCACTTATCTCGTCGTCAGAGATGACGGGCGCTTTTTTCGTGGCTTTTCTCTTCGCTCTCTTCGGCTTTGCAGGCTCTACGCCATCGACATCCTCGTCGTTGGCCTGAGCAAGGCCACGCTTCTTGGCTTTCGATGTTTTGGCAGGAGTTTCATCCTCGGATTCTTCAGCCTTGACCTTCTGCACAGAATCAGTCGGTTTGTTTTACTTGTACAGGGAAACAGAAATCCAAACCTTGCCAGCCTTGCCCTTTGAGGATTTAGCAGGAGTTTCCTCATTTGATTTCTCCTCTTCGGTCTGTACCAGCACCCGGGTTAGCCATACCACTCGTTCATATTGCTCGTTGAGATCGTGCGAGAAAATACCTACCTTATCTTTCTTCTTGGCCGCCTTCTTGGGAGTGCGCACGCGGAAGCCAGTCATACCAGGTCTGTTCATCTCACGGTCCTATCCAAGGTCAGCGATGGGTGCGATAGCACAACGAGACCCGCGACTCACGCCCTTCCAGTCCTCGTCAGCAACGTGGCCTTGATCCAGAGCCTTTTGGACCTTCTCCTGAAACTCAGCGGGAATTTCGTCATACCCGTCAAGCAAGTCAAGGTCTTGATCATCATCCTCCCCAACAAGCTCTCTCAAATTCTGGATGATCTTGGGTGTAACGCATCCCCTTTGTATAGTATTAGAAGATTGACAGATACTATCGTTTATGGCCGTCCAGGTGGGGTATATCATACTCACCAGTGCCTCCAGTAAAAGGCTTGGATTCTCTCCGTGTCAACCCACGAGCCGAACCGGATCTCGCCTTTTGGGATCTTGATCTTCTGATCCTTGCATTCTTTGTTTTGGCAACCTGCGCGACCGGTAGGAGCTTCCTCTGATGTGTGTTAGAGTCACGAACAGCTCAATTGATGGTGTGGGATTCTTGCCGATGCGGTAGGTTGGCATGGTGACGGGCCGCGACTACCTAAGTGCGTAACTTGGTCCTCCCTAACAAGGTCGGCAAGTCGAGCAAAGACAAAAATAAGGGGGTAAATAGAGTCTATAGAATCTGGACAGTGGATTAGAGGGAGACTATGATGATGCGGGCGATGGTGAAGGAGGAATGGATAGAAGGAAGTGAGAGGGAGTTGAGGGAGACCTGTTAGCGGAGAAGCAACGAACGGAACCCGCCAAAGACCAAGTCCGCAGACAGGCATTGCTTGCTGCGTATGCGATGCTTATTTTTGATAGTGAGCTTTGTATTCAGCTTTTAGATTATTGGAAAATCGAAGGGAAAAGTTATGTATGATTATTATTGCTGTGGGTTCCTCAAAAACCCGCTATTCGCACCGAAGCAGCCCCAGGTCAAGACTATTTATCCAAACTAAACGCACGCTGAGTTGAAGATTAAACGTCAGATAGGAAAACTGTCAATAGAAGTAGATCATGGAATAGATCACAGTGTTCATCTGTTCTCGGCAGATGCATCCAGCATCAGCTCCTTGAGAGCATTAACATGCTTTTTCAGCATCACCACAGCACCCAAGCTAAGGCGAGAGCAAAACAACGATGCTGGGGGTTCCTGTTTAGCCTGCACAGACACACGGTCATAATGCTCAATCATCCGGGATGCTTCCTCGATGGCTCTATGTAAGAGGCCTGGGCGGGTTGAGGATGGGTCGGGGAGATAATGCCAGATTAAAGCGTCCTCCAGCCCGCGTATCGGGTTTTCCAGGGCATGTAGGATGAATCTGCGAGTCATCACAAATACCTTTTCGGTGTATTGGGATGACTCGAGATGTCTGGTATCTTCAACGGCAAAAGCTTCGTACCCTGCCTCGTCTGAGAGAGAGTTTAGTAAATACTCGAATCGATTGTTAGAGGACTTACTGTAAAACGGTGTCTTGACGAGAACAAGCCCCATGATAGAGACTAGTATTTGCAAGATAGTAGATTTGGTAGGTGACCAGGTTTCCTCTGGGTTTTGCGTAGGCCAAGTTCCCAGGATACTAAGGCAGATCTTACCATCCTCATAAAGATTCGGGTTGATAGGTCCCTGTCCGAATGCCCACGAGTGAAAGAACATCGAGGGAGGCTTATAAGGGAAGTCTGAAGTAAAGTGCATATCGATCACAAATGGTGCGTATTCATAGGGCGTGCCCTCCGGGCCTATAATCAATACCCGCAAAAGGTCCAACCGAGACTCCCACGAGCGTACGAAGATTCCGGGCGGTAATGAAGTTTCAAGGATCTGAAACTCTTTCCGAATGCGCTTTAATAGTGGTGCAAGAGTCACTGCCCTGTAGCTAGCGTGTGTGAAATGATGATCAAAGGGAGGTAGATCCTCCAGCACAGCAAAACTTGGAGGAGCCGACGATGGCATGGGAAGGTTGATGATGCGGTATGAGTTTGGCTTTTTGGACCCTGGGGTAGATGTCATATTAGTGGCTTCCTCCTGTGCGCGGGGCATTGGCAGGTTACCAGGGGCTATATCCTTCAAACCGATCTTGTTCATCTTAATCCCTCCTACTCCGTGAGCATCATCGCCGCTGTGTGAAGCACGATCCAGCTCCTCAGAGTTCACGGAGCCACTACTGTCATCATCCGTAATCCAGCCATCGTCCATGATATCCGTTACCCGAGTAACTTCATTATGAACTGACGACGAGACTAGAGAGCTAGGATATGAACTAGAGCTCGGTAATGCAGGCGACACTAGAGATAATGGGAAGAGCATGTCTTCCTTTGGCATTACCATTAGTATTCTTTCGAAAGGTATTTGGACATCGCGACTTTTAATAGGACCCGGAAACCGGACAGTGATGGCGCCGTTGATATCCATTCCTACGATCTTCCCAAAGAAGTCAACAGGTGGCATTGGATCGTTATTGTGGACACTGTACCGTCGGCGTAAGGAAGGTGCGCGTATCGCAGTCGTTTCCCGGAACCACTCGCAAGTGATCATTGCGGCCTTCATCAACACAAGGTATAAAAACGTGCATGTATACCTTGCTGAAGCAAGCGGCTGCTCGCGACAGGAGCCAGCCAGTGCGACCAACTCGTGAACATGTGTAGGAGACATAACTGATTGATCAACTGTTTCTGGGGCGACAATCACTAAATCATCAATAAACCTGCTTAGGGCAGGAAAAGTTGCAAGTTCGTAGATCGAAACACAGTTGATTGCATCACCCAGGCGGCCCAAGAAAGACCCAGGGACTAGTGTATTGCCTCCTTCAGTGAGCCCGACATCCGGACTTTGAAACCAGCGGACAGAGGCTATCCGCTCTTCGCTATCGACTTTCTGGACGATCCCGATTTGCTGTACTCGAAGTGTCTCACTTTCACGATACATGGAGTGATAAGGAGTCTTCAAGCTGTTGGCAGAAGCAGCGCTGCTGACGTTTTCAACACTGTCCTTCAGGACGACTATATTACCCGGCCATAGTTCGTCGTTGCCGACATTGGATTGCCGCAGGGAAGTGGCAGCTTCGCTGGTGCGGCTTCCATCTTGCCACTGCACAACGAGCTCTGTCTTAGTCGCAACAACCCGAAAGACATTCAAGTCATGCCCATAGGTCTGATCTGGCAAAATATGCTGGTAACCAGGGTATTTCGTTTTTGCACCTACAGGGTCACGTAGCCGGACTCTGTCCCCGACGTCAAGCAGCGGCTGGGACTTCGCTGCCTGTGACTCTTGGGTGGTTGCAAGCTCAAAATCACATATCACAGCATCTGCCCGCAGGACAGACGCTCTTAATACCTCATTCGGAGATCCATATCCTTGATGTCCGCTGGAGAACACATTCGGACACAGCCACTCAACATGGACATTCTCTGCAGGGGTTGCCAGCACGTAACCTTGGACCACTGACCGTTCGTTCCCAGATGGCCAATCGACTCGGTCAATATCCGACCTCTTTACAAGGACCGACTGACCGGGGTGGATAAAGTCTGCCTCAGTAGACCACAGCTGCCTGTCATTTCCCATATCGTGGCAGTTGAGGTCTGACTTTGATATGATATTCGCAGGGTTGGCATAAACGGGAAGCTCCAAGCCAGAGGAATCGAGAAGTGATACAACTTTTGAGTTTGGAAGAAGTATTACAGTGTCCCGTTCAACTTCATGAATGACCCCTACTTTCTGTTGATAGACGATGTGCTCATCTTCTGACAGCTCCTCAGCTATCTTGAGATCCGATTGCGGGACATCAAAAAGCAAGCAAATGTTGGTTTCGAGAGTCTCACTCGCAGTAAGACTTTCAGAACAACGTTCGAAAGACTTCTCGGTGAATTGAAGCGAAAGGTAGTCACCTGTCACAGAATCAATGGGCCGAAAGACAATTGGCTCGAGGGTGCATTTTGTTGCTGTGCTGATGACTTGGCCTCTCATTTTGTTGGATGAAAATCGTTCTACCGGATCACCCATATCAAATAGACGGTCAATAAGCTCGAGATCATTTTCATGAACGAGTGAGCAACCTTGAGAAAGCTCAACGAATACGACAAATACATAACCCCTAGGCGGCTAATGCAGTTAGAATATGACTTCCAAGTAAATATTTGACTTACCACACCCGTCGCTACAGCTTCATTGACAATAGCTTCCGGTACCTCAGTATACCGAAAATGTGGGATATCGGCCAGGGTCTCGGGAGTATCAAGCTCAAAGAAACACTCTATTAGCGCAATGCACGATAGTATAGACTTCGGAGCGAGAAGCATACACCATCCGGGGTTACCTGTTTATTTACAATTAGTTCCGCTTAGTGACAGCATGTATCAACTCACAGCCACATGTCCAACTAATGATCGATTGGATTTGAGGCAACAGACATCCCGGTAGCCGAACTGACGAATGAAGCAGTCAGCACGACAGCTACTTTCCAAGTCCCACCCCAGATTTGTCGTCTGCATGCTGCAGACTCATGAGACGTAACTCTTTTATTAGCAGATAGGGGAGGATACTAGCCTTGGGCGTAGGTCCTGTTTCAGCCTGAGGGGTTTTCATTGCCAAGGTGAGCTCTGACTCCATGGGCATATGGCGGGGCAGCTGCGTATCGTGTAGGTCAGCATATTGGTTGCTTGAGAATCGATGGGTGGTAAAATATACCTCTTGTTGAACTGAAGCTGCTCGATGATGTCTCAAGGGCGGGTAAGCCCAGTGGCATTAGCTTGTCGAAGAATGACAAGTCCTGGCATCAAATGAATCCTCAAGGACAGCTGAATGAAGAGAGCGAGCGAATCGAGTGATACAAGTCAATCCGGAGCTTGAGTAGATAGGTTATATAAAGGTAGATGGTAGTGAATTATAGAGTAAAAAAGAATGAAATATCTACACCTGCTGATCTCCAATGAGCCAGGATTGGAAAATAGGCAATGAAATCGATGTTGATTAAGCATGAAATATGGCAAGAGAAAGAGATACGATATCGGATAATTATGAGCCAAAGATCTATCGATCTTCAGCTCGTTAGGCTGTCACATGCTGACGCCCGGTTGACAATGGTTTGCAACTTGCAGGTGACTGCTGGGCTGGACAGTGCTGGGGCTTGCTTATCTACAGCGTACGCCGATTCTACGGTAGTAGGTTGGTGAAGATCCATTGACCCACACAAGGAGCCTGCTTAAGCCTTAGAGAACATTTTTGCTTCCTTTCGCTCCCATCGTCATTAATCCGCCGCAACAACACTTCAACCCTACATCAACTGCACCGCTTTAGCTTGAAGTTTGATTCTGTTGTTTGGTACACCGGATCCCGAGCACTTCTCAGACTTTCCGCCTCGGCGCAACCGCTCCCACCTGCCTAACTCTCGTTCTACCTATCCGGCCGAAAAGCATACCTTAGCCTACCACAACAACACATCCAGCATGTCCGAACCAGGCCCCTCCTCAATCCCAACAAGTGCCGACCCGCGCAGTCAGCGCCCAACAAAGCGTCGCGCCGTTACCCCCCACGGCGACCAAGCTACCGCAATCTCCTCGCTCTTCAAAGACCCCAGCAAAGAAATAAGACTCCCTAACGCCTCGCAACATCGCACCGCGTCAAACCTCCCGGCGCCGCCTGAGATCGTCGCGAACGTCCAGGGATCCTCCGCTGGTGCGGGATCTGGCGAATTCCACGTTTACAAGGCGAGTCGGCGACGCGAGTATGAGCGGTTACGGCTGATGCAGGATGAGGTCGACCGGGAGAAGGATGAGGTTGAGTGGCAGAAGAAACAGGAAGAGGTGAGGAGGAAAGATGAGGAGAAGACGGAGAAAAATCGGAAGAGGAGGGAGAAGAGGAATAAAGCGAAGGCGGGGAAGAAGGGGGGTGATGCTAAGAGTAATGGGAGTGCTCCTACGAAGGGACCGGATACAATGGATGTCACAGCTGAGGGAAAGGGTACTGCCAGCGGGTCTGGGGGAGGTTATGAGGGAGAGCAAGTGGAGGCGGCGGAGGAAACTCTTGGTGTTATCATTCATGATGATTGAGGTTCTCTAGTTCTAGGACGAGCGATGTACAGTATAAGATACCCAGTATAATTTTAACTTAGGATAGTCATACAAATCGGAAGAGATTTGTGGCATTATGTACGCATTTTTATTCCGTGACCATGTCGTCTATTCTTCACCACCACCGCTGGGCGCACCCGCCTGTTGGGCAGTCTTACCACTGCAGATATCATCAACACGAAGAAGCAGGCATGCCGACTGTTGTACTGTTAGCTGGCGGTATAGACGAAGTTAGATTGATATCTTACCTCGACAGCAGTCTTGATACTCTGTAGCTTGACTGCTTCTGGCTCCCAAACGCCATACTCCTTCATGTCAACTAGAGCGCCCGAGTCACCGTCAAGACCGAATGTGTGGTGTCCTTCAGCGTGCTTAGCCCTCATGCGGGTGAGGACCCGGATAGGACTGGCTCCGGCGTTCTGTGCAAGCGTGCGGGGAATGACCTCCATGGCATCGGCCACGGCCTTGTACGGCCACTGTTGGACACCTTCAATGGACTTGGCCAATTTGCTGAGCTTGACTGAAACGGCCATCTCGATAGCACCACCACCGGGGCAGAGGCGTGGGTGGAAGATGACATTGCGAGCGACGGACATGGCATCCTGGAGGTTGCGCTCGATCTCGTTGATAATGTCCTTGGAGGGACCGCGGAGAAGGATCGTGCAAGCCTTGGGGTTTTCGCACTTTCTAAGGAAAGTGAAGTACTCATCACCAATCTTCTCGATCTCGAAGAGACCACACCCGGTTCCGACATCGGATTCTTGGAGGTCGTCCACACGGTTGACGATCGTGGCACCGGTAGCCCTGGCAATACGGTTGTTGTCAGTCTTCCTCACTCGACGAAGAGCTGTGACATTGGCCTTCATCAAGAAGTGCTGTGCAAGATCTAAAAACAATGTTAGCGAAATGTATCACCGGTGAACGCAGCCACTTACCAGAGACACCCTTCTCCGTGATAACAACGTCGGGCTTCAATGCCAAGATAGCATCACACATGTGCTTGACCTGTTCCTCCTCAATCTGCAAAATACGGTTCCAGTCGTCCTCCTTGGAGATCTCAATGTTGGTTTGTGATTCACCCTTCTTGTATTCCAATGGGCAGTCCAGCAAGATGACCCTGGGGTTTTCGATCCTCCTTCGCATCTTAGGATGCGTAATGTCTTTGTTGACCATCACACCATCAATGACCTCGCTGTCCTCAATCTGACCTCCGGGAATCTTCTCAATACGGGCATATCGCTTGATGTCGACCTCCCTCTTGCCACCGCCAGCATCAAATGACACAGTGCGGACGGCTCGTAGCGCAAGATCGCACATCAGATCCGACCATCTCGAAACAAACTTTGTGCCAATGGACGACTTGATCAGAGTGTACATCGCCTTATCATCGTCAATATCCACGGGTAGCGAGACCTCCTCAATGATTGCAAGTGCATCTGCCAGGGCGCGCTTGAAGGCTGAAATAATAACGACGGGGTGGATGTTACGTTCGAGCTGGGGGAGGGCCTGTGCAAGCATTTCACCGGCTACAAAGGTCAGTATCACCCACACGACCTATAAGCCGCAACGAGAAATCATACCGAGAATGATAACGGTTGTCGTTCCATCTCCGACCTCCTCGTCCTGTGTACGGCTGAGTTCGATCATGCTCTTAGCGGCGGGGTGCGACACTTCGATTTCTCTGAGGATAGCATGTCCATCGTTGGTAAGGACGATACCGCCCATGGGATCCAGCAGCATCTTCAGCATAGCCTTGGGGCCCAGACATGACCGAATGATATCCGCAACTCTGAGGAGGAAGTATTAGATTGAAGCGGGGTGGCAGCTGAACGAGCACGTACGTCTTCGCAGCGGTAATATTCGACAACTGAGCTTTACGACCGACCTGTCTCTCACCAGCATTGGTGTCTGAGTGTATTAGCTTTCTGCAGTCGGGGGGACAACTTTCTTTAGGAACGTACTCATTACCACCACCGGAGCCTGCATCTTGACGGTGTCTGCGGGCTTTCAACGGGAACAGGGGAGAACAAAGTATAGAGCAGCGATAGCAGCCTCGAATTAGTCGAGCGGGGAAAATATACGCTCAGACCGGCCGCAAGTTGAGAAAAGAGATCTGGAGTTGTTGTGCCCGCCTTGACCTCAAATTTCCGGCGCTCTCGAAGTGGGATTGCGGACTGGAAGCCTGAGCTCACCGCCACTAGCCTAACTTTAGACTAGCGTATTTAACCCCTGTTCTTTGCTGCCTCAGGAATTAAGTGGACTTCTTCTCTACTTCGATCTGGTCATGTAGCTTCAATAATCGTTCCGAGTTCTTATTCAGATAGTCTCTACATACAACAGCTCGATCATGCTTATCCGGTTGCTACATCATAACCTCATATGACGACCAAAATGCCAAAGAAACAAAAACACCGACTGGGACATCAACTGAGATATTGGCAGAGACATCAACCGGGATATTGACCAGGATATCAACTAGGACTTACTAGGACATCGATTGGAGCATCTATCAGGACATCAGTCAGGACAGATGTGCAGCATACCACGGACCTAGCAGTCCCGGGGATGCGGCTCTGATTAAGCATGACTGAGTCACTTCTTGAGGAACTCTTTGACTCGCATCATCTTCGAGCGTATATGGTTGCGCGCTGCCGATATGAGGGATGATCCGTTGCGAGAATGTCGAGGAACCTCTCGCTGGTAATCGCCTCGACCAGGTTCAGCTTCATTCACGTAGTATGGTCCAGAACACCTCAACGCCCTGTATCGCTCGTAGGACGATCCGTGGCACTCACAACGGGTAATTGAGCCATTCCTTGCGTGCACAGCATCTGCCTCAACCTCCAACTTCATCCTATGGCTCCTTCCATAGCCCCTGATGTTCTCCATGCCAACAGTACCGCTCTTTGAAGTCATACCCAGGACCCTGTCCCTCCCATGATACGAAACAGGAACCCAAACCCGCTGCACCGGACACCAGGTCATGTTCTGCGGGCACCCGAAGCTCAGACCATACTCTTCCATCTTTTGCTGGAGTACCTTTTCTCCCTTCTCCATTTCTCTCTTCAGCTCATCCTGCACCTTTCTCGCCTCATCAAGCTCCGCAATTGCCTCCAAGAACCATTGCTCTGCGTCGTGCTTCTCAGATTCCTTCATTCTGACTTGATTTGCCCTCTCAGCTCGGCGGTTGAGGAACTGACGCTGCTCCGCCTGTAGACGGCTGAGTGTCTCAGAATGGATCTCGCGCATGTTGTTCTGCAGATAAATGGGGAGTTTCGCGAGCGCGGCTTCGTTGAGTTCGTAGACAACTTCCTCTTCATCTACCATAGCATGGCCATTGCCTTTCTTTGTACGGCGCCTAAGTCGATGCTCTTGATGTTTGCGACTTGTAAATCCCGTGGAGGAGTTAGGGCCGGCCAAGGGCTTTTCTTTGCGAGGTAGTAAGGTGGGAGTTTGAGTTTTGGGCGCCATGATCGTCTAGATGTGCATATGAGAATGGAGGGAGATGACGGGAATGTCAATAAATTGTTGAGAGTAGCGTAGACTTGCTAAGCGAAGAGTATTTGTAGGGAATAATGACTTTGGGATCGAGAAGAGGAGTTGGGGGATCGAGGATCAGGAGAGAAACTGGTCGAGTACCATCACTCTTGTAGTAAAATTTTGTATCAACATCCTGTGATCCGTGAACAAATGAAACTCATACAAAGAGCAGGTGCGAACTGTTGATTGGCCTAGTCATTCACTAGAGGGAAGAAAAGAGCACTCTGCTTGCTCACCTGAGATTGTGGTTAACCACTTTCACTCTGCAGGCCCTGTAAAACAGTGGATACATGCAAACAGGTAAAACCAAGATAGGGTATCTAATAACTTTCAGGCGTTACTAATATACATAATCGTCGCTCAAAGGGGAGATACCAAAGTATATGCAACCCACCCAGCAGCACTCATTGACTGTTGTCATGCTTCGAGTTTAGAACTCCCGGCTCTCGCCAATATCACAAATATCAAAAACTCCAGTCTCGGGAATTTCATGCTTCTTCAGTGCTTCTTTGAGCTTCCTAGGAGGCTCCAAAACGTCCTCCTCCGTCAACACCCAGGTACCCCAATGCATACCCAGCGCTTTCCTGCATTTGGTATCTTGGAATATCTCAACAGCATCGTGAGGATCTGAGTGGATAGGGCTCATGAAGAAACGCGGGTCGTACGCGCCGATGGGAATCAGGCCGAGGTCAAAGGGGCCGCGATATTGACCTACTTCTTTGAAGGCAGGGCACGAAGGGAAGTTGTATTCAGGGCCGTGGTCGTCGACGCCTGCTGGGAGTTCTGGTACCGTTCTATAACCGGTGTCTCTGAATAAGTGCAGTGGTCAGATATAGCAGGGCTGAATGAAAGATATGCGCGATAGGAGCTTACCCTGCAAAGTAGACCTTGCGACCTCCAGATTCAACATACCATGATGCCCAAAGAGTTTTGCAACGGTCGAATGGTGTCCTAGCGCTGAAATGCTGGCAAGGCAGGCAGCCAATTCGAGCCTTGATATCCGCCAATTTTGCACTGGCGTCTTGATCCGTCTTCTCAACCTGTGTTTCGGATTGTGCCGGGGAAAGTAGGACGTCGCGTTCATCCCACCAATCGAGTTCCGTCGCATTTACTATCCCGTTGTCGTCGAACCATGACTTGTTACCCAGAGGAACAAAGAAATGGCAATTTGGGTGTCGCTTGTGGATGTCCTGCACAGTTGGAAGAGACAGATGGTCATAGTGATTGTGGGAAATGACGACCGCATCGATGATAGGTATATCCTTAATCTCGCAGGGCGGCTCGGTATAACGCTTTGGTCCTAGCCATGATATCGGGGAGCAGCGGTCCTCAAATACAGGGTCAAACAACACGCGAAGTCCACCTGGAAACTCAACGTAATAGCAAGCATGGCCTAACCATGTCGCGCGCAAAGCGGGCGTTTCTCGGCTCGCCAAGAACACTGGCTTTTGTATAGGAACTGTAGGGGGAGTGGTATCGGGTCGATTGCCTTTGCCAGAAACCATGCGCCTTGTGTTCTGTCAGAATGACTGAACTCTGCTTGATCAAAGGTAG
Source organism: Aspergillus karnatakaensis (assembly GCF_047715665.1). NCBI lineage: Eukaryota > Fungi > Ascomycota > Eurotiomycetes > Eurotiales > Aspergillaceae > Aspergillus > Aspergillus karnatakaensis. Next base: position 204,210 of record NW_027395756.1, read on the forward strand.
TAGTACTCACCACAGCATTTTCATTTGTTTGTCGAACGGTGCAATCCACGAGCTAGAGCAATCTGGTCAGTTCGAAGCGCAAGGTAATGAACAGACTATTAGCATACTCCCAAGGATTTTCGAAGCCATTCTGGGCGTGATGCGCTTTCTTGCTCGCATTGTCTGGAACTGCGGAAACGGGAGAAGCGGACAAGGTCAGGGCATAGACGGCAGTCGCGGTAGAGGATGCCATTCTGAAGTTCGAAGCAGTAAAGGCCCGGGGGTAAGATGGTTTTCTGCTATACGAGCGGAATATATACCAGCTTCTCAAGAATGATCGCATGGTGGTCATTGGGCGGGAATAGCCGTCTTAAGTAACAGGGACGAAGCAGAAGACCAAGGGTCTGCGCAAAAAGAAAGCCCAGCTAAATCCGAGCTGAGGGCAGTCTGACACTAGGTATCCTGCAAGAGGGGTAACTATAGGGCGCTGTAGGTTCCAGAGCTTACGCTTTGAGATTAGGCGTATATCCTCTTGAAAGCGTGGTGCAGTAGTCTGGGCGACCTCACTGTGTCCAGCATGAAACTGATAGAAACTGACATTATCGTCGCGGGCTTTTTTTACCCCAGCTGGCTGGAAGCATTTCCGTCTTAGCCAAAGAATGGCTGAGAAGAGCCACAGTTATGGCCGGTATCTCCGGTCCCTAACGCCATACTTCAGCTTACTTCAGGCGTGCAGTGAGACCGAGTCGGCCTTCTCAATTCGTCCGAGTGACTATTCGGGCTCATATTATTCCACATCACTCATGTAATAATGCGACTCTGTAGGATTCCGCAAGGGTCGGTTAGGTATCTACTTACTCCAGTCTCCGTACCTAAATTTGTCGTTCTCACGCATGGATGTAGATCGGCCCGAATTAGCGCCGAGGCTCCGGGCGACACCCGTGTTTCCCATTCGGGTTCTTCTCTGAACTGCCCTGCCTCGGAGCTAAATTCAATTGATCGAATGATTCTACTTTCATGAGCGGTATCGACCTACCTGGACCAACGTCTCCAGGGCCGCTCTCCCCTGGAGATGCGGTAGTTCAGCAGAGAAAGGACGCTATTCAGGCTACGACGGCCCCAACAGGGGATGGAGGACTGTTCTCCCAGCTCGCCAGCAACCCTTTTTTCACAGCGGTAAGAGCAGCTAGTTCTTGGCGTTTGTGTACCGACATAGGACATGTTTTGACACAATCATTTCTTAGGGCTTCGGTCTCGCAGGATTAACGGTCGGCGCCAGATTTGCGCAACAAGGCCTTCGCCATGGTGTGGATTTCATCCGGCGGCGGATGCTCGTCGAAGTCGAAATCACCCACAAGGACGATTCATACAAATGGTTCCTCAACTGGATGAGGGTCTATCAACAAGGGCAGCTCTACGAGGCTCAGTCCGCAGCCAGCAGGTCTGGCTTTGTCGACTCGCTTCTTCGAAAACTTACTCCCTCGATGCGACACTTTTCGATGGAAACCAAAACGGTCACACATTCAAATGGCGCCATAAACACACACTTCGCGATGGTACCGGGGCTTGGGCGACATGTCTTACGCTATAATAATGCGTTTATCTTTGTCAATCGACAGCGCGAATCTAGGGCGCAGGAACAGCAGACCGGTCGCCCATGGGAGACGATGACGTTGACCACACTTTACTCCCAACGCCATGTCTTCCAGGAAATGTTTACGGAAGCCCATGCTTATGTCGAAAAGATCTACGAAGGGAAAACTTCAATTCTTCGAGCGGATGTTGCAAGATGGGAACCCCTCGGGAACCCGCGACGCAAACGTCCTCTAGACTCGGTAATCCTGGATAAGGGTGTGAAGGAGCGCATTGTGGACGACGTCAAAGATTTCCTGTCCAGCGAGAAGTGGTACTATGACCGAGGGATTCCCTACCGCCGGGGGTATCTTCTGTATGGTCCGCCAGGCACGGGCAAAAGCTCTTTCATACAGGCTGTGGCTGGAGAATTAAACTATAACATTGCCTTACTAAATCTGAGCGAACGAGGGCTTACTGACGATCGACTAAATCGACTATTGACCGTGGTACCGAAACGGACGATTGTTCTTCTGGAAGATGTGGATGCCGCCTTCGCAAACCGCCGTGTTCAAAGCGACGAGGATGGATACCAAGGTGCAAATGTGACCTTCTCCGGCTTACTGAACGCTCTGGATGGAGTTGCGAGTGCGGAGGAGCGCATCATCTTTCTGACGACTAACCACGTAGATCGTCTCGATGAGGCTTTAGTACGTCCGGGGCGGGTAGACATGACGGTGCGTATTGGCGAAATCACTCGCTATCAAGTTGGCTCTCTTTGGGATCGTTTCTACGGTGACTTGGATACGACTAGGTCTTCTCGGCAAGCCTTCTTAAACCGGCTTCAGGAACTAGGCCTTATTGAGGATGAGAACGGTCATAAGGCCGATCGATCGACCAGCACAAGTGCGGCTGCCCTACAGGGCTTATTTTTGTATAACAAGGACAACATGGAGGGGGCCATTGCGATGGCTGAAGGGCTTACTTACCGGCTTCGTGACCATGCCGTTGATGGTGAAAACTAAGTCACCACATATGTATATTATGTGTCACGATAGATTGTATAATTAAAACAAAATGCCGTGCACAACGGCTTCAGGTGCAAGGCTGCCTTCATCTTGCTTGCAGCTAGCTGTTGACGCTCAGCCGATACCACTTTGGTCAACTCCTCCATCCTCCTCAGCCTTCCGCCATCGCACCTCTTGTCTATCTCTCACGATCTCAACAAATCACAAGAGTTCGCTGGATCCATTGCCTTGCCATTGGAAGGGTTCTGCTAACGAAGGATGCATCACTGGCTGAGTCTGGGCCAATCCAACCCTCCAGGTCTTCAGCTAAGCACACTCCCCAACAGGTAGATGGCCCGTTGCATGGTACGTGATCCTCCAGAACCCCAGCGCTTGGGCAACAGCGAATCAGAATTGCTAGTTAACCGTGCTCTAAGCGCTTCGACTGCAGGACAGCCACCCGCTGTGATTAGACCGGCAGCCCTCCGACGGACCATCGAGATGTTCGCGTTAAGCGCCCGCGTGGGCTCTCAGGTCCAACCCGCAGACCAGATGTCCGTTCTTCACATCTGCAGGAGCCTCTCACGGTTCAGACCCTTAATCTCCGCCCAACTAACTTTGTGACGATTCAAGAGCCAAGATATGACGGGCGCGCACTTGTCAAATTCGGCCGGAGGTCGGGCCTCGTGCAAATTGAAGTTATGGTATATAGCGACGGCTGTGGGCCTTGTGCTTTTCGAAAGATGTTGCCCCAGGCCGGTTCCTATATTCCCTTCTGTTGCTCAATCCTGCACATTGACTCAATACCTAGGTCTATGAATCGCTGTGCAAGCTCCGTTGACCGGCTTTCAAAACACTCCTCACAGCGTACATTGTACCGAGCAGGACTCGTTTAGTTACCGCAAGCCCAGCAAGCCTGAGTGCAAGATGACCAGTTCTCAGTTTCAACTCTTTCCACCCCCTGCTCCGCAGGGAGTTCCGAAGAACCCCTTCCGCAAGGGACCTAGAAGACCCTCGATTGACGCCCAGTCGATAGCTTCTACGGCGCTGGAAGACCCCAAAGACAAGGCTGCTGAAGCAAAGGCTGTGATTTTTCAGGTCGTCGAGCCGCATAGCATAAAACCTCCGCCAGCAGCACACGTCCCTCCTCTACCGCCGCGCTCTTTCACGCCCGAGCTGAGGCCATCCACGTCGTCAGAGTCATTGTACAGCTCCAGCCCACAGGTCGAGAGAAGAGCATTCCCCGCAACCGAAGGCACCCAGTCAAATACCTCAACCGACAGGAATGGTGGAGGGCTTCATCTTTCTCAAATCCCCCCTCCACCCTCTGTCTCTCCGATCATTCCCTTGAAATCGATCTTTCCCCAGTTCAACCCCAATGCACCGCCTAGCCAGCCGCAACACAATCGCGCAGGCTCAAGCAACTTCTCACGACCTCGCAGACCTACGGGCCTCAAACTCAACATCACACCGGCGCCAGAGATTGATCGGGCACTCGGACCGAAAACGGTGCCAGCAGATGTTCATGACTTCCCCGCTGGCGTACTCTCTCCCGTCGAAATTCAGTATTCATCAGCCGAACAGCTTAGAATTCTGTGGGAGGCTGCAAATGGGCAAAGAGCTGATGACATTCCAGGGCCTTTCAACCTCCGACTGGAACGGTAAGACCCTATCCAGTAACTGTTGGAACAAGCTGACCTGTGATAGTCTCGAACCCGCAACATTCGTCTTCGGCGACCCAAACTCGCCGTTCTACACGATGCAAACTTTCTCAACAAACGAAGTATCAATCACAAGAGGGAACCCCTCCGTTCCTAACAGCAGCATACCCATCATGATGCTTCAACTCGAAGACCGCCGGCGTCGTGAGCCCCCAAATGACGGCCTAGTCTCTCACCTCTTCTCTCGATTGGCAGCTATGCTCGCAATCGATCAGGCAACAGAACTATCTCGTCTGCACCAACTATCTCCTCCTGATGCTGCTGAGGTCGAAGCAAACGCTTTGAAAAAGGCAGCCGCGCTAGAATCCCGCAAACTATCTTGGAGCCCGATTAAGCGCGTTTATGAATTGCGCCATCCATCGTTGACCAGGCAATACCAGAGTCAGGAAATCAAGCCAGCAACGCCACCGGCTTTGGTTGGTGCGGCTGGGGCAGTTCTCTCCCCTGCCTTGCCTCAGAAGAGTGGTGCACTACATATTAGCGTTTCGACGCCAAACGAGAGTCAAGGTCAAGGCCGAGGGCAGAGTAGTGCACCCACCATCCTCGTCACAGCGCCGCTACCAAACATCCCTGCCGATGTTGCTGCCGTAGCATCGCCCCGTACATCTACACTTCCTCTATCCGGATCCGAGTCGGAATCCGACGAGACTCTTGCCTCCCTTGACCTTCGCACAATGACACTCTCGATCTCAGCGTCTGCAATCACCAACGCCATTCCATCCTTGTACGCCATTGACTCCATCGTCGCCGCTATACTCGCCGTCGCGGTCTCTGATGTCTATACGAACCCTGTCTTGGGAGACTTATCTATATACGACCCCACAAAGACAGAAACGCGGCTACCAACCCCACCACAACCTGCACACACAAATACCCCGTCTAACCGCCCTAAACTCTTTGCAACCCTCGCCGAACGCGACGACCTAGACCCTCCTACCCCCGCCCTCGACATCCCCACACAACCACAAACCCAAATCCTGAAGACCAACCGTAAATGGTGGTCCGCATTCCGCTCAAAACTCAGTCACATCCAATCCAGCCGACGCCAAAGAGCCAGGGCGAAATTAAGATCGCCCACCAGCCCTGTTGTCGAAGAAATCGACTTGGAAAAGTATGGTATCAGATCTTCGCCCGTAACAAAGGCAGATAAGAAAGATGAGGAACTGCCCGGTCTTGCAAGGGGCATCATCAAGCTCATCGGCTGGGGCTTCAAGCTTATGTTCTGGGCGCTGACGGTAGCGTTCAAGCTTCTGAGCTGGATTCTAGGCCTCATTTTCAAGGCTGTAACGGGCGAGAAGGCTTGATGCTTTCTAGATAACTTATTATCGGTTTCTTGCTTTTATATTAGGTGGGGAGTCTGGGTACAGGCTTAATGATAATTATGGGTGCACGGGCGACGATTATACGTATATACCTTGGTTTTTTAGTCTATACTCGGAGTAATTGTATATAGTTCTGATTCAATTACCCAATCTTTTCCCGCAGAAGTCGGGTCGCTAGTGATTGTTTGAGTCATACTTGGTTGATAATACGCATACGTGTGTCAAATTAAGTACTTAACCCATTCGAGTCGCCGACTTTGTCTCCCTCGGCTAAATTAGAGATCCTACATATATATAGCACCAGACTTAGAGTACTAGACAAACTAAATTCACTTTACATACAACCGATCAAACTCTCCTGTTCTTACTATCAGAATGTCCTCCAAGCCCCAACCCTCAACAGCGGCTCTCGATTCCGTAAAATCCAACATCCAAAAAGCCTACGACGCCATCTCGCAGAAATATTCAGAATGGACGGTGACTCAACACCCAACGAGAGAGAAGTACCTCAATATTCTTCTCTCTCACCTGACTTCCTTGCCCACCATCTCCACCTCAAAACAAAATCCAGAAGGTGAAGGTGACAAGGAACATGGGGAGGAGAGAACGGCCCTCGAAGTCGGCTGCGGCACGGGCACACCAACCCTCTCGGCCTTGGCATCATCGGGACTCTTTGAAAAGGTTATCGGGAATGATATCTCGAGTACGAATATCCAAACTGCTTCGAGAGTTTTGTCTTCCTTTGACAGTGTCTCGTTCCGAGAGGGCGACATGATGGCTCTGTCTTTCGAGCCACAATCACTCACAGCTGTGGTGGGCATGTACTCCCTGATACATCTTCCTCGGGAGGAGCAAGTTACTTTTCTCGAAAGAGTGTATACGTGGCTCAAACCAGGTGGATACCTGCTTGCAAATTTCGGGGCTGTTGAATCTGAAGGTAATTACAGCAAGGGATGGCTTGGGGGCGAGGAGGGGGAGATGTTTTGGAGTTCGTGGGGTGAGGAAGGGACTTGCTGCCACCTGGAGAGGATTGGATTTGAGTTGGTCGTTAGGGAGGTCTGGGTGGATCTGGAGGACGGTGCGGATGGGAATGAGGACGAGAGCACGGAGGTGCGCTTTTTGTGGGTTCTGGCGAGAAAGAAGAGGACGGAGATAGGGAGTTGAATGGAATGTCGTATGCTAGGCTAATAAAAGATATATAAGAACATTATCAAATCCCTGATTTGACCGAAGTGAAGTGATAGGCTCGAACCGAACCATTAGAATACTTAGTAGTGTTTTTTGCGCCAGGTCTGAAGATGTAAAATGGCACGAGCGAAGCAAGATCACCGCATGTCAACGAAAAACAAGTATCTCAACCTGATCTGTGCAACATCGTACACGATGTACTCGTTGTACTGAAGCCCTGCCTTGTTGCCGGGATGCTGCGCTGGTCCAGAAGCCGCATCAGGCATCTGTATACCTTGCAGGTCTGGATGGACACAACCCGCATCTTTCCACCCACCAGGAATAGTGCGGCCCTTGCCCAGCGTCGCAATCTTGCCTTCCTTCTTCGCATTGTCTCCAGCATGGTAATCGGAATTATACAGCTCGTATAGAGGATCACCAAGCTCAACATCACCGAGCAGCAGCAGACCTTTATTACCACTGTTCCACGAGTTACAGTAATTCGCAGACTTCGAAGACATATCGGCAAAGTAAACACCCTTTCCGAACATGTAACCACTAACAGGGGCTTCCGGCGGTGCGATGCGGAGGCCCTGACTGAGAATACCACCATAGTTGGTACTGCGGGAGCCGTGCCACAGGAGCCGGCGGTCGCTATTCTTCATGCTAGCGTATGAAGACGATTTGAATCGATCAAACTCGCCCTGGCGCTCGATTCGGAAGATGTCGATTACCTGGAATATTTAGATCTAGTATGAAACAGCAGAAAAAGAACTAACCTTGTAACTCAAGTGGTGAGTAGATCCACGAGACTGCGTGAGATAGTTCTGGAGCTCCTGGAACTCGGTAGATGAATGTTCAACTATGTATGGTTAGTGTCGAATAGCATGCGGTGTATAAGGAACTTACGTGGAGTCATCTCTTGCATCCCGAGGCCCTGGTACTGGCGATCAATCGGATTCTCATCCTCTGCCTTGCTTGAGTCCTTCATAATGCTATTGGCAACCTCCATGTCGGTCAGGGTCTCCAACAACTCGACCTCCTTCTTAATATAGGCCTGATCATTCAGTACTGGGGGGCGATTTCGGCCAAAAACGTGCGGGATTGTGGTAAAGTAGCGGTTGCTCAGTTGCTCCATAGCAGTCTGTAGATTTACGCCGTACCTCGAAGCGGCTAAGCTTGGTGTGGTCGCGAGCTCTGACAGCTCTTTCAGTGTCTCAAACCCCGTCATCAGGGTCCTTTTACTTAGTTTACCGAGGGGCAACTTTTTAGCGTCGTAAGACATTTGGGCCATGGTCGAAAGGAAGTATTCTTGGTTGAAAATGAAGCTGACAAGGTTTCGAACAGCGGCTGGCAGTTTGCTCTCGATGGTCTTTGACGGCCCTTTTGAGAGCTTGCTGTCGACCTTTTCATCCTCATTATCGCTCTCTTCGTAGTTGCGCTCGATGAATGTGTACTTGTTGTTCTTCGGTGATTTCAACCGGTCTTTCCATGCAAGGCCGGATTTGTCCTTGAACTTCTTCTCAAAGAACATTTTGGCGCTGTCCAGGGTGCCATCGCCTAGATGTGCAGATTGACCGTTCTCTCCGACTCGACCCCAGCGGGTCCAGATTTGGTGCTTGCTGCCATCTTTGGAGGTTAGTAGTTGGACACGGTAGAATTTGTTGTTGTTGGCGGCTGCGACAGTTTGGTTCAGGGTAGCATCCCAGATGAGGCCTGATTCGTCAATGTACACCGTGGGCGCTGCTCCGAATGTTAGACTTGCTCAAGAAGCAAAGGAGAGTACTTTTACCTTGCCATTCAGCTCCGTTAGGGTAGTAGGCTTCATCAACCTCTACTTTCATCTTGTTCACCTTCTCTGAAGTCACCCTCTGCGCGTCCTCGACGACATTATCTGGAGTGTCCTCTTTCTTCGGCTTCTTGTTGGAATCATCATCTTTCGCGTCCAAGGCCGCCTTAGCGCTCCGCTTCTTCTCCGGCTTAGCCGACGCGCTATCAGTCTGATTGCCATTGGGCGCGGCAGTGAAGTGGTATGACTTTTCAGCTACCGGCTTCTTTGCCTTGTCGGAGTCGACCAGCCAGTCAATGGAGACTATCTCACAGTTTTTGGCAGAAGCTTGCTGGTCTGATGCGAGAAGTGTGAGTAATAAGTGTATGCAGGTGTGAGACTCCGTCACTCACACTTGGTGCCATTCTTCTCGACCTCCTTTTGGGTGGTGACCAGATGGGTACAGTCCGCCGTGACAGAGGAAACAAAAGTAGCACCATGACGCTCTACAATCGCTTTCAAGTCGGCTGCGGGTTGAGTATAACGTGTCAGCTCAGATCCTGCATGTAGAATATAGCTCCGGAGCTGGCTCCAGAAGAATACGTAAGGTGGGAAGGCACCTTGTTTGTAGCCGGGAAAAGTGCCGCTCACGGCGATAACGAGTTTTTTGAACGATCTGGGAGGCATTTTTCTGACGCAGTTGGCCTCAGTTGGACGGAAAAGGATAGAGAAATGGACGAGGAGAAGACATTAAGGGGAGAAACACAACTAATACGAGTCCCCGATGTGAGGCTGAGTGGTGGCGCGCTTGTTGGAGCCGGGAGGGGAATCCGCTGGAGAATAACAAACAAACAACGCTGTCCTAGGAACTCAAGGGTAGCTTTTGAGATGTTCAATAGCAAGAGTCAAGCAATTGGGATGATTGAAGCTTTAAAGAGCAGCGATTGAAGGAGATGGTGGCATACAATCATTACACTGGGCCTGAGGCTCCAGGCTTCCGCGCACCTGCCTAGCAGGCTAACAGCCAACTGTGGGACTGGCACAGGCACCAGGGCCCATCGGTTCACCACGCTCACCACCTGATCAAATGAAAGCCTGCAATCCCGATTGAGCTACGATTGAGCTTGGAGAAGACCCTGGGAAGGTTCTTTTGGCATTCTTCACCGTCTCTAGGTTCGCTCCGACCGGTCATCTGTTCCGTCCCTCAATCAGACAATTCGTTGCTGATAGGGGTCCGGTAAACAGTTTCTCAAGTAGTATCCTCAATTGTTTGTGGCAACAGAGGCAGTTCACTACGAATGTACTACCCAGGGCGCCTGCAAACATTGACAAGGCACATTAAGGTACATGAAGAAGCCGTCCTCAAACATTGAGACAGCAACCCTCGCGAATTGGTCCGGTTGTACTTCGGATATTGCTCCGTATTCTGGAAGGTCTTCAATAATAAAGGTCAAGAGCAATCGCAATCAAAACCTTGACCACGGTGGAAGAATGACCTCAACGGTGGGCCGAGACTCAACCACGTCCACTCGGAGAGAGCCGCCAGCCGCCTCGGAGGAAGGATTCGGGACCAGCGAGATTGGATGCTTTCGAGATGGGATAAGCGCCAGAATCAGAACAGGTTTGTTGACATCATTCTGTTCGATCAACAAGATAATATCAGGTTGTTTTGCGGAGAACGGCGGACACAGTGAGGCTAGACGCCTAGAACTCAGGCGGATATCCATCAAGCTGCAACGGCTAAACGAAACTCCTCCTGTCCAAAGTATGAGTCGCAGCTGCAGCTGCACTGCTGCAGCTCACCACCATCTTTCAAACAGATACCTTCGACTGACGGAACGGCTCGGACCCATGCATTGCCATGGATAACAACGGCCAGCATCTGAGATGGACCTGTAAATAGATACGGATAGATATCTTAACGATCAATCAGAAGACGGGAGACACGAAACTTGAAAGGTTGCCTGCAGCAGAACTAAGCGCCGAACAGTGTTTGCTTTATTTTTATGACTTTTGTTTTTGGGGTGTGAGCCGGAGGTGACCCATCACAGCGCCTTCAAGAGCATCAATTATTGAGCACAAAGACAAAGAAATTGGGATCCCCATCGTGGTCGAGGGCAGCGAATGGACGAGAAAAGTCCGACGCAAGGACGACACTGCAGGAGATCTGTAGCCTGTCAGTACAATGAACGAGTTGAGAGGAATAATATTATTTTGAAACATCCAGACCGAAGTGATCGTGAGTGGAATTTGAGATGGCACTAGACTAGCTTCTTCTTCAAGTCGGATGGAGTTGTTGATTTTCCCCTTTTTGCTGCTCCCACTTTAACTCTCTGGCTCTCCCACGCTCGTCTTCTCGCTCTTCCTCTTCTTTTTCTTTTACTCTTCGGACTGACGATGGAGTCTCATCTGCACCCTCTGGTAGGATTGTGATCTTATTGCTTGCTTGCTTGCTCGTTCATGGATTGAACCCAACTCTCGCGCCGGCCTCCCGACTCTCGTTCATCCCTGGCCCAGTTTTCCCGACGCTCGTTTACTCAACACCGCGACTAGAGCGCACTCCACCAGACAGCCAGTCTCGTCTCATCTTCTTCACATTTTCTTTCTCCAGTCCTTCTACAATCATAAGAGACCCCCTCGCCAACAAATGTCCAGCGCGAATTGCGTCTTATCCGGTCGTGGCAATGGTCACGGAAAATGGAGCCCTTCGATACCCGCCTCAGGGTCCGATGGGCGACCATGATCTCCCCAGTCGTCGCAGAATCCCTAACCCTCCACGTCTCGACCCCCTAAGAATCAATCCTGTTTACCCTCGACCTTCCACTGCCGATGGCCTTCGCCCCCCACACTCCCACTACCGCGCAGCTCCTTCTCCGCATCCCCAATCTCCGAGGAAACCCCATGCATATCCCCATCCCCCTCGGCACGATTCCGCCTCACGCTCCGCTTCACCTCTTTCACCTCGATTATACCCTGACGATGGCTCCTTCATGCCCCGCCCAACCTACTACAAGCCATCGGTCACATCCGCACCCGGACCTCCGCACGACCGCACGCGACGACCCTCAGAACGAGACTACGAACGGGTACCCCGTCATGCACCACCAACAAATCAGACAGACCTACCACTTTCTATAACCACGACGAAACTCAAGCCAAAACGCTCTAAACCATATCTCGCACAAAACTCCAACCCTCATGGCCTTGCATTGCCTCGCGGTCCCTTCAACAATTACCCGGCCGACCCATACGGCGAGGATGCACTCCGCTCTAGTGTGAACTCTACTATGACTTCGCGCTCAAGCATCGAGCAGGCTAGTGGTACTGAGCGAAGTAGCGTCTTGACGAAAAGTAGCTCCATCACCGACTTGTCTCCTGATACTCCCGACGGGTATGACAAAGACGAAGGCATGAGCGTGGAGGACGCTATTTCCATGTATTTGGATGGGTTTAGCGATGTGACGGAAGAGCCAGCATCGCCGGATATCCTCGACGACGGCAAGCTGAAGACATTTGACCCACAGCCGCCAGCGGAACTCGTCCTAGACGGCCACAATTCGCCTGATTCCTCACCAGACTTGGGTCCTATACGCGATGTCCCAACCGCACCAGCACTATCATGGTTGAACACTTCAGAGCATGACCTGCCATATCAGCATGATCATCGAGACGGGCTCTCGGACAGAACTTCGTATGACGGACAGCACGCTCCTTCAGACACACCTGCGGGGCAGGGATCAGCCACAAGTTCGTTACAGCTCGTCCCACAAGACCAGAACCTGCTCGACAAGCAATTTCTGGGAGATGTGCCCTCCGACCACAATTCTTTAGACGAGCCTATAGACGGCCCTCTAGACGCTCCGATAGATGTTCCACTAGGTCATTCAATTGGAGAGCCTCTCGATAAGCGACTTGAGCCACCTTCGCCGGCCCAGCCCCCTCCGACGCCTCGGGTCACCGAAACAAAAGTCATGCTCGGCGGTGTTGTACCGCCACCCTTATCCATTGCTACCGAGACTCGAGACTGCTATGGTTTTAGGAAAGCAACTTCGTATATCACGATACAGCAGTACGAGGGCTGGAGCACTTCATACGCCGACTTTGCCGCAAATCGGAGAGTGAAATGGGCCGAACTTCTTCACGAACATGGGCTACCATCTACCAACCCAACTACTTTCCCTCCTAGGACTTCGAAAGTTAAGCGATTCATACGGAAAGGTATTCCCCCCGAGCTCCGAGGTGCCGCGTGGTTTTGGTATGCTGGAGGTTATGAACATCTCAATCGCAAACCTGGATTGTACGATCAGCTTGTTCAACAAGCCATGGAATCACCTAGTAATGACGACAAGGAGCATATCGAGCGTGATTTGCACCGGACCTTTCCTGATAACGTGCACTTCAAGCCTGAAACAGCCGATCAGATTGCCTCTGAAGCCAGCAGTCAAGGCCAGTCGTCTGTGATCGTGGAGACCGAAATGATTCGGTCGCTGCGGAGAGTCCTTTACGCATTTTCCTTGCATAGTCCTGAAATCGGCTACACCCAATCATTAAACTTCATCACTGGCTTATTTCTATTATTCCTCCCTGAAGAGAAGGCCTTTTGGATGCTGCACATTATCACTTCCGTCTATCTGCCAAGTACTCACGAGATCAGTCTCGAGGGTGCCAATATAGATCTTTGGATACTCATGGTTCTTTTGAAAGAGTCGCTGCCGAATGTTTACAACAAGATTGCAGGCTCTGGAGGCAAGTCCAGGGCTGCCCCACTGTCTGTACATTCGCGATTGCCCGACATTACACTTGGCTTGACAAATTGGCTCATGTCGGTATTTATTGGAACTTTACCCCTCGAAACGACGTTGCGTGTTTGGGATGTCTTCTTTTACGAAGGCTCAAAAACCTTCTTTCGTGTTTCCATGGCGATCTTTAAAGCCTGCGAAAAGGAAATCATGGCCGTTTCTGATCCGATGGAAGTCTTTCAGGTGGTACAAACCGTGCCAAAACGATTGATGGACGCCAACACCCTTCTCGACGGAAGTTTCATACGACGTAATCGTGTCGGACAGACTCGTATTGAAGAATTGAGGGCAGCTCGACGGCAAGCGGTGCGACAGGACAAACTGCGGCGATCGCTCGCGATGAGCAAAGGCCAGCTCCATGCTGCCACCGACGAATGGCCGACGAGATCTCGGACGCCGATTCCCGGGCTGGAACGCACATTTGCAGATTCCTGGCGTCAGATGAGGAACCATGCGTTCCGGTGACGCAGTTTCCCCTCACGCCTGTCTACGACTTAATTTCTAATTTACGCTGGCGACAGCGACTTTGGAGAACATGTGGGGCCAGACGAGTCCCGATGATTTTCATGTAGATATATTCGACATTGATTCCCCTTTAGCGGACCAAAAGCGTTAGACTATGGTAGCATTTACTTTGGCGCTATGTACATAGATCCTGATTCACACCCAATGAAACCGAAGGTTGTCGATCTTTGATAGGGCTGAGTGGAGCTTTCTTCCTAGGATTGTTCATGAGATCGAATCGTCGCATCACCATGACGCTTGCTGCCTAATTCTGTACCAAACTTTTCCTTCAAAGTTAGTGCTCTGGCTGTGAACTTATGTTCGACCCCTGTTGTCTTCTCCCCCTGCCCCTGCCTTCCCTTTCTCCCTTCTGCACACCACCACCACCACCACCACCATGAGCGGACAGGCTGCGAGCTACTACAACACTGACCAGAGCTTTCAGCAGCTTGGCTACAACAATGGGAATGGCTATAATCCTGCCCAGACCGACGGCTACCATGGATACCAGAACAATGGAGACAGCAGAGGTCCCGAACCGAAGCCTCCCCAGGGACCGCCCCCTACCTACAACCAGGCGGTTTACGGCTTCGACGATGCCTTCAAGGTTGAAAGACCTAAATACAACGATATCTGGGCTGGTCTTTTGGTATTTATCTCTTCTTTTACCCGAGAACTCCGCACTAACCATGGCAGCTGATCGCTGTGTTCCTCGGTTACGTTGCGGTCTCTGGATTGTCGATCTATCGGTACTCGAAGTACAAAGGATTCAATGGCGATGGGATTTACGACTCTGCGAACAGCGTTTCTCTTGATACCAACACTCTCGTCCTGTTTATATTCGTACTCTGCGTGGCTCTCGCGTTCTCCTGGGGATATTTTCTGGCAGCGCGTCATTTTCCGAAGTTCTTTATCTGGGCAACAGGCATCCTGAACATCGTGTTTGCTCTCGCGACAGGAATCTACTACATTGCCAGGAAGCAGTATGGTGGTGGAATTGTTTTTCTCCTCTTTGGGGTCTTCGCCATTATTTGCTTCATCAGCTGGATTCCTCGCATTCCGTTCACAGCTTTTATGCTGCAGACCGCAATGGATGTTTCACGCCGGAACGGACACATGTTCATCGTCAGTGCAATTGGAGGACTTGTTTCAGTTGCATTTGCAGCCTGGTTCTCGGTCACTTTGGTCGCAATCTACGTAGCCTTCGAACCGGGAAGCGGGACCACCAATCCCTCATGCGCTGATGGCGGCTGCAGCAGAGCCCGAGTGATCGGTCTGGTCGTCTACGTTACATTCGCCATGTACTGGTTTAGCGAGTGGATCAAGAACACCGTTCACACCACCATTGCCGGCGTCTACGGGTCTTGGTACTTTTTCAGCAACTCTCCTCAGGGCATGCCAGCACACGCAACTCGTGGTGCTTTCAAACGTGCAACGACCTACTCCTTCGGCAGCATCAGTTTTGGCAGTCTCATCATCGCTATCATAAATTTCCTCCGACAACTCTGCTCGGCCGCTCAACGCAATGAAGCGGCCGAAGGCAACCTTCTTGGCAGTATAATGTTCTGGGTGCTAGGATGCTTCATTTCCCTCCTTGACTGGTTGGTGACTTTCTTCAACCGTTACGCCTTCTGTCACATTGCTCTATACGGAAAAGCCTACATTCCCGCAGCGAAGGATACTTGGACAATGATGAAAGACCGCGGCATCGACGCGCTTGTCACAGATTGTCTTATCGGACCTGTCATCAGTATGGGCTCGGTGTTTGTCTCGTATGTCTGCGCGTTGCTGGCCTACTTGTACCTTCAGTTCACGCATCCGAGCTACAACTCGGACGGCGACTACACGGCTGTCATTATGGCATTTTCGTTTGTTATTGGGCTGCAGATCTGCCAGATTTTGATGACTCCGGTGAGCAGTGGCATCGAAACTATCTTCGCAGCCATGGCGTGGGATCCGCAGGTTCTTATGAGCCAGCATCCGGATCTGTATCAGCGGATGGTTCACCTGTATCCTCGAGTGCAGCAGGCTATCCATGCCTAGAGGCTTTTGGTTTCAGGCCCAGGCATTGGGCTATAACTCTCCGTTTCTGGACTGTTGACTTCTAGTAATACATATTTAATCAAGCTAATCAGTTAATGAACAAGATCAGATCAAATGTCTGGCCTCGTTACCAGATACTATAGTATCTTCATCACAGCATAGCAACACCAGCAACAACTCCCAGAACACCTACAATCACACCTCGGGAAACCATATGGCTTATAGCGCAGCCTTCAAACAGGATCGGGTCATCAACCTCTTCCTCATCCTTCACATCCGCCTCATGGTTATCATCGTTGAAAGCATGCTCCGCATCGACTGCCGTAGGTACAACCCCAGCCGTAACAACAGACGATGATGCAACGCGTACAGAAGCTGACGCCGAAGTCTCAATATCGGTCTCTGTTTCGGTAGCAGTAGCCACAGTTTCGGGCGCCGAGACAGCCGTCCCAGGTAAAAGATCTTTATCGGACTCATTAGACTCAACCTTAGCAGACGGAGCGGGTGTTGCGCAAGAGCATTCCGTCTTTGTCTCCGTGACTGTAACGACCTGGTAGACTGCGTTTGCGGTCGCGATGCGCTCACCCCTGTCATCTTTGTCGTTGTCCTCGTTTGTTTCTTGAATCTCGGGGTTTGGATGTGTCTCTACCTCTGTCTTTGTATCTCGATCTGAAGTTGCGGTCTCTTCATTTTCCGGAATTAGAAGACGAGTGTTCTCAGGTAGAACCGCGCGTTTGGAGGTAGCTGTCCCGCTTTCATCGTCATCACAACCCTCTTCCTCCTTCTCATCTTCCCTAGGGCCCTCCTCGTAGGTCTCAGTATAACTTTGACGGTAAGCAGCTGTCCCTCCGAATTTCACCATAGGCGTACTCCCCCGTCGAGGCGAGACAGGGACTGCATCATCGTCACAGAGGTACCGAGCTATTTCATCTTTTGCTATTAGTGAGACATCTGTCAGCTTACAGTGTCTCTCACTCGTCTCCAGCTCCTAAGGGCAAGCTAAGTAAGCCAGGCATGAGAAGGATAAACATACGAACACCATTCTCAACACAGAACGCCTCAACTTCAGGGGAGAGCTGGACTCTTGCTGTTCCGATGTTCTCGAGATTCAAGTTCGTGTTTCCGTTCTCGTCGATATGCGCTTGTTTCTGGATTTGCGCTTGTGCTTCGCAGTAGCAATCGAGTTTGTAAGTGGATGTGCAGGCGGGGAAGGAGGTTGTTTGGACGACCGCGGACTGTAAATCAGGGTCAGCCACAGGGATACTGAACTAGTGGCAGATCGAAAAGGAGGGTTGGATTTGGACGTACAGCGCATTTCATATACCCAAGGTCGGCCTCTTTATCTGCGAAGGTTGGTGTGAGTGTGAGTGCCAAGGTTCCCAAGAGGGATAGGGTCAGTGGTGTGTAGTGCATATTGAATGTTGACTGCTTCTTGAGAGACTGTGTAAGGCGAATCGGCCGTTTGGTGTAGTTTGTCTGTTGAGAAGGTACATAGACGGAGTGGATGGAGATAAAATATGGTCTATTCTGCTACATCATCCCTACATACCCATGATATCGAGGATAGGGTGTCTATGAATAGTAAATACTACCGTAGTATGGCCTTTGTCGATGCTAATTAGAGGGTACTTTTGTTATGATAATTGTGGAATGGGGGTGGAATGTGGCGATTCTCAAGGACCGAAATGGAGTACGTCTTTTGCAAGAGTATGGAATGTTCATCTACTCCGTGCCTAGCCAAGCGTGTTAGTCGGATTGGAAGACGAAGGACTAGAGTGTCAGAGATGAGCGTCATCTGAGGTAATGCAGAGCATGAATGCCAACGATATCGCCATTGCCACGTCCCGAGTATGCAAGAGGGTAGACAACACGATAGGGAGGTAGCAGGAGCATGGAGTAGCAGTAAAGAATATGTAGGCAAGCAAGCCATGATAGCCGAAAACTCCCTAAATCCTTATGTATGCAAGAATGACCAGTCCAGTCCTATTTCTAATCTCCCATTCTTGTCACTTTTGCCTATATTGTCTTCCCACCTCTCTCCTTCCCAAGCTCAACGCAGCGTCCAGCGTCCGCATCAAGCATCCTTCGCTTCCCCCGTACCTATCTCTCTCCCGCTGCGATTCCCCTCTTGAGCCCTCTCATGAGCTCTCCCCAGCATACTTCCTCGTCCACTCCCTCGCGACCTCCTCATACCTCTTCCGATCATCACGATACTGCTCCGCAATCCTCCCCTCAACCGCATCATCCGGCATCGGCTCCTCCAACAGCGACCTCGCAAACTGCAACACCGCCACAAGTTTCGAGCTCGGCTTCCATTCGTCCGCCTTCAGCATACCCAAGCACATAGAGCCCTTGTCGTCATTCGTGACGTTCGGGTGGTAGATTTTCGTGACGAACGAGACGGTCGGCGGCTTGAAGGGGTATTCGGTGGGGAGAGTGAGTTTTAGGGTGAATTTTCCTTTCTAGTTTATAGGAGAGGGCGTTAGTTGGAGGGCCTTGATGGGGGAGAGGGATATAGGGGCAAGCGTACGTGGTAAGGTGACCCCTCAGGGCCGTCCATGAGGATCCTCCATTCATAGAGGTTGGACTCGTCGGCGAGGGAAACGGAGATTCCCTCGGGAGGCGACTCTGTGAGCTCGGCGAGTTCCTGGTGGTGTTTGTTAGTTATCGCGTGTCTTGGGGGGCTGGAGGGGTAGCTGTAGCTGTAGCTGTAGCTGCATGGAAAGGTATGTACCTTTGCTATGCGTTTTTGGCTGCCCATTCTTGCGATTTAGAGATGATCTCCAGGAATAGAGGCCCTTGAGGTAAGATCACACAATTTAGGGTGCGAAATATGTAGGCAAATAGGCTGTAGCTTAGATTCGCGCAGTTGGCGGGGTGGGTTAGGCGGGGCGAAGAAAGGGGCTCGACGTCAGCCTTTGGGTTCCAGACCAGTTTGTTTCTGGAGTACGGGAGGTTGCCTTTCTTAATGCTCAGTCAATTGAGACCCCATCTACAATATTTATAATGTTCTTTCTGAAAGCAGTGTTCTCTAGAAGTTTGCCACAAACTCAAACCCAAGCATGAGTCATCATAGTCACATACTTATGTAGGATCGGAGTACGCCGTATTTTGGTATTCATGTAGCCTCCTGCTGTCTCTGCGTAAGATATGCTACTGCTCCCTCTGCATAATAACCATCAACCCCATTATACCCAGTAGCACGTTCTTCAGCCACGGGTACTCACTCAGCATGATTGTTACATATCCAACCATGGGCATGTATCCTCTCACACTCCCCACGATATCCTCTTCGCGATGCAAGAAATCTTGCCCGCGTGCGTAGAGCTCCGTATCGTCTGCAATGTTGTTGTCGCCCTTTGTTAGGAGCATGTTCGGAGGAATCGGTGAGGACCTATACGTCGCCGATTAGCTAGAGCACACAGGCAAGCAACCTATCTTGTCGAAAGAAGTTGGAGTCAATGCAAGGGTACATACTCCGGAACTTCCTTAACAGTCTTCTCTCTCTTGCCCTGGACCTCAGGGAACGTCCGCACAACACGATGCACAATGGGGATATCCTTGCCCTTTACGTTGTAGACCACGATCTCGCCGATTTCAGCGCGGGGGCTGCGGTTCCATAGGAAGAGAAGGTCGCCTCGTTGGAACGCCGGTTCCATAGATCCTGAGAGGACTATAATTTCGTTAGCTTTCTAGCTTCGTGAATTAGAGGCCAGCTTGTCACGTACCGACGACGATTGGGGATGACGACGCTGTGACAACAGACAGACCCTTCCACAGCATGAATGCTGAGGAGAGAACAAGCGCAAAGTTCAGCACTTGCGCTATTGTCTGTCGGGTATTCGACAAGCTCGATCCGAGGAAGGACAACATGATAGTGCTGTAGGAGTTGGGGATGGGATCAAGGGAGGAGTCGCGGAAGTAATTTGGAAATACTTTAGAAGATTTAGATTAACCAGAGATATTGATTATGTTAGATCAAAAGACAATTAAGATGGTAAAAGCCCCTGAAGGGTTGTGGTTGAACGCGCGACGGCGAAAGGGAGTT
The DNA here is from genome assembly GCF_047715665.1 of Aspergillus karnatakaensis. Classification (NCBI taxonomy): domain Eukaryota; kingdom Fungi; phylum Ascomycota; class Eurotiomycetes; order Eurotiales; family Aspergillaceae; genus Aspergillus; species Aspergillus karnatakaensis. The sequence goes on from NW_027395756.1 coordinate 224,140, forward strand.
GTTGACTTGTCGAGAGGAAAAGTGTCCTGTCCTCCGCAGCCCGCAGCCCGCAGCTCTCGGTCTCCGCCTCGCCAATGTATACTCCGCAGTAGGTCCCCGAACTACAACCGATGTAGACTATTTCTGGATTGAACGCTTTGCGCGTGATTCAAACTGTATTATTCGCTGAGGAAGGTAAGGAGTATATGCCTAGTCGAGTAAACTGATAGCTAAAGAAGTGGCAGGATGAAAACGGGGTCAAAACAGGCAAGAATATGCAACGCTATCTATAGACAAAGGAAAGCATTCCAATAACTAGACGTTGGAGCTGGATGAAAGAACTCCGCCTTCGTTCTTCAGCTCACTGCCGCCCTCCGTCTCATCGACCTCCCAGTATTTGCGTTGCTTGCCCTTGTTGAAGAGCAAATTGCCAAGGTCAAAGGGATCAATAAAGGTAATGTACCAAGGACGAGGGTCTTGAAAGCCAGGGCCCTCAATCTCGGTCTTGCCATCCCTCGAGAGATAGATCTTGTTTGAGCGAGGCAGGCATCGCATCGGGTGATTAATGTTGAGCATCGTGGTGTTGGCGTACATGATGGCGACCTCGAATAGATAGAAAACCCACTCTTCCCTGAGGATGTAGTGGACATCATCGGGATTGTTCCAGGTATGCTCTGCAGCCGCACTAAAGTATTCAACGGTGCGGAAAATTGTGCGAATAGTAATGAACGCACAACTGCAGTACAGGACGGTGAGGACATGGCAGAGCTTCTTGTTGAGAACCCCAGCCCGAGCGCATCTTCTGTGAAATGTGGCGGTCAGAGATACGAATCCGACCATCAGCGCCAGTTGCAAGATCAAAGCAGACTTGAGTAAGGCGTCTCCAATATCCCGACGGCTCTGTGTTGCCTCTGTGTTCGCAAGTAAAGCCGCCCCGTTCGCCGTCAACACCTCGACGAAGAAAAGACTTCCAATAAAGGTCGAGAAAACACGACCAGGGTGTATAGGCGAGAGGTAAGGAATGTAGTAGAGGATACGACCGAGGATCAGAAAGTTGGCACCCTCATAGACCGGACTGGGTGGAATTAGTATGCTCTTAGTCCCATTATAAGGGAACAAACTTACGGTCCAGCCAGAAGAAAAACGGTGCTCGCGATGTAGAGGGGAACGTTATCCCACTCGCCAAAAGCGGCGACAATCCGAAGGATAAAGCCGATCGTAAAAAGCAGGGCAGACCACGGGAGTAATCCTGTTACCGTCCAAGATTTATATTTGCTAAAAGACTATTAGTCGCGGTCGCTCCATACGTGACAGTTTGAATTGGCTCACTGGGTTTGGTAGCCGTGCCAGAGTCCGGACGCCGCAAAGAGTATGGCAAAGAGGATGGCAACTGGTTTGTTAGGGGCATAGTACCAGATGCTCCCTTCCTCTGGTAGATATTAGCAATCAATATAAGATCAGAAGGTAGTAAAGGCCATACGGTACGGGTCTCTCTTGTCAAGCATCGTAGTGGTGGTTGTATTCTGTTTCAAGTGATGGTCGAAAGGGTAATGAGTATAGGCACCGTAGAAGATAGATTTGCTGATAGCGTAGCTTGCTGCAGAGTGATTTCTTGAAGGTTATCCCGAGGAAAGCTCCAGTGCTATTTATCTTGCGTCTTTCTCTTGAAGCCATGACTGCGTGACAGTTGTAGAGAGGATGTCACCTGGTAGCGAACACGAGATTCCCGATTCGGCAACTCGTATTTAGGGACTGAAGAACAGCGGAGGCTTGGCGCCATGGGGCTCAGTCACGAATGAGACGCTTTTCCACATCTGATACCTCGTATTCGAGCTTCTGCTCCACTCTCAAGGCTGTGATCGTGGTGAGTTCCCAGATCTGGTTGATACGAGGGAGGCGCGGGCTTGCCAAGGGTCGTATTCCATCATATTCTGCCTTCGTCGTTCCACTGGTTTTCTCGATGGAGTGATTCTTCACCAAGGCTGGAGAAGCTTGATCGTTGAAGCTTGCGGTGATATCACAAGGCTGAAAATCGTGGCAGTGAGACTTTGGTCTTTTGTGAGCCAAAGTACTTCGTCGCGAACGCCTCTCATACCTCTGGCACTGCTCGAGCCTTGGAGGGCCCACGGGCCAGCCAGGGATCGAATGACGAGGCTGCCCACTATGAGTTAACGTCAGCCTTGTAGTGATCTGGCCCTCATTCTTCAGCATAGGGCACTGGCAGATTCGCAAAGAGGCTGTACAGCGAGTAGCCACACACTTGTGTTTGTGCAGCGGCTGAGATTGAGGAGTGGTCGTCCATAATGCCGGAAGAGAGTCCTGGATGAAATCGCAGGAAGGGGCTAAGTTCCGCTGGATTTCCATTATTATTATTATTACAAGCTGATGTGCCTCGCTCCGCTCGGCTGGAGAAGTACAACCGCCTACCACAATAGGAAGGAGTAGCTATTTAATTTTAAAGAGTAGTTTTGGAAGGTTCCTGGTTTAAATACACTGTATCTATCTATACTATATTGCCTTTTGTACTATATCACCTTTTTATGTCGCCTTTTATGTTACCCTTTATACTATATTACCTTTCATACTATATTGCTCTTTATATCGCCCTTCGTATTATGTCACCCTTCGTACTATGTCGCCCTTCGTACTATGTCGCCCTTCGTACTATGTCGCCCTTCGTACTATGTCGCCCTTCGTACTATGTCGCCCTTCGTACTACGCTTCGCTCGCGCTCCGCTAATATGCGTGGGTTTAAGTAAGCCAAAGTCGAATTATACATAATCATATATGATTATGCATGATTTTATGGCGATATAGGGGTCAGAATAAGTATAGCCCGAGGCCTGGGATCAGAACTACCATGATTTTACGACCTACGGCCGTAAAATGCATACTGTCCGTGTTTGCCCCACAGGGGAAAAAACCTCTATTATCTTACAATATAACCGACCCCTACGGAATCCTACGGAGTCGCACCTTAGTGCGACCCCACCAGCCAGCCGGCCAGAGCGGCCACCCGGCCAACTTGTTTAGATGAAGCTATTCAAATGACAATATCTCAACAAATTTTGAAGATATCAAGCTATAAATATATGGAATCAAGAGCTCTGATTCGTCGCTTTCTTACGACTTAATCGTTGTTTCTTTACGATAATTCCCCGTCGAATGCACTCATCCGCAAGTCCAGCGATCGAACGCTTGTACTTTGCCCTCATTCTCATTTCTTCCTTCTCCTCATCGATTTTTTTGTCGATTTTCTTTATTTTTTCGACATCCCGACTGGAGATGATGCCGCCCATCTGTACACGTCGTTTAGAAGCCGTCGCTCGCTCAGCGCGAGTTCTGTGGGCCTCAGTGTACTTAGCAACTTAATCCTCAAGCGCCTTAGCGTACGAAGCCAATTCCACGGCGCCCTTCGCCATCTGATCTAAATAATCCATAAAGTGGCCGTAGTCAAAGTCCTTTAGATGCACCATTTTATCCCTCATTAATTGGAATTTTTCTGCAGTTTTTGGTGTACTGCCTGCCGATTTAATATAGTAGCTTCGTACTGTAGAGGGCGTTGTCGGCGCCGGCGGAGCAGGTAGTGCATCTAGAACGACTGAAGGCTTGAATAGATATATCCCAGTTAGCTTGAAGCCATGCCTTATAGTTATTTTCTTAAGAGTTTTAGTACGAATTTCCCCTAGGGCATGGAGAAATTCAACTTTCGTAAACTTTGAGCAGCCGGAGTACGTTGCCGCCGCCACGGCGTTAGAATAATACTGCTTGTAGGCGTGAAAAACTCCAACATCGAGCGGCTATAGGAAATGGCTTGTATGCGGAGGCAAGAAGAATATAATAATGCCGTGTTGCTCACAGAACTGTACGAATTCAAACGTCATATAAGATCCGTAGCCGTCGCAGATGAGGAGACTTTTCGTGCCTCGCCGTCGCTTGTATGTATCACGCCAGAATTTCTATATCCACGTAAAAGCGAGTGTATCCGTCATGTAGCCACTATCGGAGTACCCTATATAGTACTCTCCGTCCACCGTGCCGACGTCAAACCATCCCAATAAGATACATTAGGATCCTATTAAAATAGTTGGCGGAGCACACCAGCCAGCTGCATTCACGGCCTTAATAACGCTAATATATTCACAATTAGTGGAGAGGCCGACGTGAGGCTTATTAGGATCCATATCGCGAGTCACTATCTATTAATCCCTGGCAACGCCAATTTGGAAGCCAGTTTCATCGAAATTCCATATATCCTCGGGGGGGAAGCTGGCGATAGTATCATTCAACTTCTTAAACCATGCCTGTATGTCTTCACGATCCTCAGCCCGCTTGCGATCAAGTTCTATAGCTCTTCCGCGACGTTTATAGTACTGGGGGTACCTATCGAGCTACCGGTTAAACCACTGAGGGCCGACTTTTGGGGCATCACCGGTACCTGTATAGGCCTCTTTAAGAATTGAATTGGCAGCGTCCTTAGCTATTTGGGGCGATGGCGTTATTAAATTAGCTTCTAGGAAGTCTAAATAGCGACAAAATGCCTTATCCTGACTTGGGGATAGCTTCAAGTTTGTAGGATTTCGATCTTTCAAAGAACCGCGCCCTTTCCATCGCGCATCAAGGGTCCGCCTTTTTACATCGAATTTGAGGGTAGTTTAGGAGATATTTGGATCTTTCTGGGTGTCTAACGCGCGGATCGCCTTCTGCATTCGATTCTCGTAATCCTCGTTAAATTTGGGCATGTTGTTGTTGAGATATCGCGTGTTGAAGTTGAGGTGTTGATTTTACGAAAATTTTTAATGAGTTGGCCGGGTGGCCGCTCTGGCCGGCTGGCTGGTGGGGTCGCACTAAGGTGCGACTCCGTAGGATTCCGTAGGGGTCGGTTAGTTAATTGAGTGGAGGAGAGCTGGCTGACTCTCTTCCCCGGAGTAGCCTTGGAGCCCGGTAGATCAGGCAGCAAAGCGTGTTGTCGGGACAACCTCAGACTATTCCCAAAGCAGCAAATCCATATCTCGTGATTCGGAAGGAGAGCAGCGATTATTGATTTAATTCAACGACATCACCTGGGTCCTTGCATTGGCAGATCATAAAGTACACCACCCTCGTGCATTTTGACAGCTAACAGTGAGGGTCTTGCAGCCATGGCTTTGACGAATTCCCCGTCGTCCCTATTCCAGGTCTATCTCCGCCTTCGACCCCCAATTTCCCAGCAGCAAGATGATCAATCAGAGCGCTGCCTGACCGTTGAGAAGCCTGAAGTACCATACCCCATTCATGATCAGTGCGATCCAGCGCCAGCCCCCACTCACATCACACTCCAACCCCCAAGCGATGCTCGAAAACGAGGAGTCGAGAAATTCGGCTTTACTCGGGTATTCGACGAGGCGGCTTCCCAGCTCAATGTCTTTGAAGAGACTGGCCTACAATCGCTAGTTAAAGGTGTTTTGATGGAACAGAGAGATGGCCTGGTTGCCACCTTAGGGGTGACGGGAAGTGGAAAGGTACGGAAGGGTGTCATGAATGATGGGTAGTGATGCTGATATTCCTCAGAGCCATACAATTCTCGGGTCGAGAACGCAAAGAGGAATCACCCAAATGAGTCTTGACCTGATTTTCAAGTCTCTAGCCTCTACAATCAAGCCTCCCGATCACTCCATCCCTCCTTTCCTCCTAGCGTCCGTTGCTGCATCCGATGCTTCTGAATCTCAGATGTTCTCAGCACAAACGTTTCTCGAAGCTGTCTATGGCGAACCCAGCGCCGACCGCGGGAGAAATTCGAGGGCCCAGACACCCATCAGTTCTTCCAGAGCTCACACCCCCATGGCGGTATGGAAATCACACCTCCCAAATCCACTTCAAGGAGCCCCCAAACTCTATCCTCTTGGTCCCTGGAGCCTGTCTCAGTACTTCTATAAGCCGTTATCGCTGGCTCTGGGAGCTACAAGCTCTCTAAGCACTGCTATGACTCTCCAAGAAAAGAGCACAAAGAACACAAAGTCTATCCCAGAGCCCAGGAATCACCCAATTAGCCCCGTTGATCCACAGAAAGCTAATCTGGACCCTCGAATTATAAAGGAACCTATGCCTGCGCTAATCTTCCCTCGTCGACACATGCCCATGAGAGCTGGTACTCTACCCCGATCACCGGACGTCAGCCATCTCACACTTGAGTTGAATCCACATTCCGAATACATCGTCCTGGTCTCAATGTACGAGGTGTATAATGATAGGATATTTGACCTCTTGTCACCTGCAATTGTACCGGGCCAAGGTAGCGCGGTTTCACGCCAGGGGACAGGCTCTCAGAAAGACCGACGAAAGGCCCTGTATTTCAAGTCAACAGAAGGTTCCCCAGACCGCAAGGTGGTAGCGGGCCTACGAAAGATTGCCTGTAGTACTTACGAAGAAGCATTGGCAGTTCTCGAAATAGGCCTCACGGAACGGAAGGTAACAGGAACCGGCGCCAATAGCGTAAGCTCACGAAGCCATGGTTTCTTCTGCCTCGAAGTCAAGCGCAGAATGAGGAACAAGCGGACTGGGGAAGAGACCTGGATAGGCAATACACTTACAGTTGCGGATCTTGCTGGTTTGTCTTGATACTTACATTGCTCTCATCGATGCTAATCAATACAGGATCTGAACGCGCAAGAACCGCCAAGACCGCTGGCTCTACTCTTGCAGAAGCGGGCAAGATAAACGAAAGCTTGATGTATCTGGGACAATGCTTGCAGATGCAGAGCGGGATACAGGATGGAAACAAGGTAATCCTAAAAGAAGTTCCTCCTTTCACAAGATACTGATTCGAAGTAGACAGCCATGGTGCCATACAGACAGTGCAAGCTCACTGAACTATTGTTTTCGAACTCCTTCCCGTCAAACCAAGCATCAAGCATTCACCGGAACCCACAGAAAGCTATTATGATCGTGACTGCCGACCCATTGGGCGACTATAATGCTACTTCTCAGATTCTACGTTACTCAGCACTGGCGCGTGAGGTCACGGTTCCTCGAGCTCCGTCAGCCGAGTCAATATTATCAAGTACTATCGGGTCTCGAAAGGGGTCTGGTGGTCGTCACTCACCACAGCCTGATCTGGCCGAGGAACTTGAAAAGGCGCTAGCCGAGATTCAGCGGCTCACGGAAGAGAACGAGAAGCTTAATCTACGCCTAGCGGAAGAGGAGCTATTGCGGGCAGAGATGGAAACAGCACTAATTGTTAGTGAAGATAGGTGTCTTCTGATTGAGCAAGAAGTGCGCGAAGAATGCTGGGTTGAGATGGACGAGCGAATGGAGCAGGAGAGGAAGAGATGGCAGAGCGCGTGGGACGAGCAGGTGGGGATTATTCTTTCATCTTATTGACGTGACATTAATTAACCCGTATAGACTGGACGGAATGACGACCACATCGACAAGAAGATTGAACTCCTATCGCGAGGATTTCAGAGTAAGCTCACACCTCCAACCCTCTTTCTACATCTTACATCCATGCTGACATGAACCACCAGTCCACGAAGACTCCCAACCATCCGATGAACGAGTCGAAGACCTCGAGTTTGAAAACGACCAACTCCGCAGCAAAGTCACCTCCCTGGAGCGTGAACTCACCTCCCGTTCACCAACAAAAAAATCCAAATCTAAAAATTCTCCCCTTACACCATCCAGAAACGCCAACATGCTCGGCCGCGAGAGCGATATCGACCTTGCGCTGCGCAAGATGGATCAGCTCAAACTGACTGATGGCATGTTCAAGGGTCCTCATACCTTTACGGTTGATTCTCCTGGGAAAAAGATGAGGAAGATGGCTACCAGAAAATGGGATCTTGCTCCGGAGGAGGATATCTATTGACACCTTTCTTAGGTCCCTCTTCTTTTTTTCTTGCAATTCGGGGTTTTGGTGTTTTGGTGTTTTACACGGTTTTATCTGGATCGGGCTTCAGCGGCAGGCTGTTTGAGTAGTCATTCTCGTTATTCCCTTCTAATATGTTAGACTTATACCCAATACTTTGTATGCATACAAATGTTTTTGAACCCCCATATCCTTGCTGCCATGACCTTTAGATTCCTCAGCGCCATGGTCCACTAATGATACCAGGGCCCAGCGAGATATAACAATACAATTAGCAGATCTGCTCAAAGACCATAGCAATAAGGCAACATTAAACAAACACCTAGATGCACAAACCATGCCATAGAAATACTCCACCTGTCTAAAGATCCATTGCCATTTCGGAATCATAAGCAGTCTCGTTCATCTGCTCCACACCAGGCCCACTCTCATGATCGGGCTCCGGGTCTTCATCAACATCGACGTCCGTGCCTTCTATAACGGTGTCGCCTTCTTCACCGTGGTATTCTCCTTCGTTTCCTTCAGCTTCCATATCGACGTCGTAACTGTGTCCTTCGCCATCAACCTCGCCATCACCGTCTTCATTTATTGTATCACCTTCGCCTTCTCCTTCACCATCTCCTTCTCCTTCTCCTTCCCCTTCACCAAATTCATCACCATCTTGTCCGGTTTCACCATCTCCTTCTCGTTCATCTTCTTCCATCATGCCGCCTTCTTCGTGGACAGCGTCTCCGGCAAGACTAGCATGAGCAGACATTTCAGACTCTGGATCCAAAGACCCTCTTTCTCGAAGATTAGGGAAGAGCATCTTAGGATCGGTTGCGAGTTTAGAAAGCTTCTCCTCATCCAGCTCGCTTAGTTCACTTTCGTCATCAGCGCTATCATGCAGACTGTTCGGGTTATCGCTCTGATGTGCTGAGCCGGCTTTCCCGATGGTCGGTTGACGAGTGATGATCTGTACGACTGGTCTGGGGCCTGTCTGGACGGTCGTGACAGCAGATGAGTCGGCTTCGGCTTGCGCAGTGACCTTGGCCGGCTGGCGTGGTGGCACCCTGCGACTTACAATTGTCTCTGCTCGCTTTTGGATGTCTCTTCGGGCTATGCCCTTTGTACGTCCGCGAGGCGCAGGGGCTTCAGAAGCAGGGGCTGAGTTTGGCGGGGTAGAAATATCGCCTGCTCCATCCGTGGTCATCAAAAGGTGGTCCACTTTCATCTTCTCCTTATTTTCTTCATTGAGTTGTTCCATGACACGGGGCATGTTGACCTCGTAAAGCCGGGAGTAGACATCGGCAATAAGGTCTTCAAGCAGAGCAACTTTCATGAGAGTGTTGTTGAGCTTCTTTAACTCGATGGCGTCTCGAAGTAGTTCAAGAAGAAACGGACTTTCAGGAGACAGCTGGGTAAGCTCCTCCAGTCGAGCAGTGTTTGCTACGAATTCTTCCCATCCGATGGGCTTGAAAATGCCTTCTTCGTGTCCTTCACTGATGTGACCCGCTCGGCGTATAACACGGGCGTAGGTGAGACACATATCTTCCCATAATTTGGTGTGGTTGATAAAATCACCTTGTCTTTTACGCACCTTGCGAAGCAGTTGCTCGAGGTTGGCCCGATCATCAAGCTGATCCAAAAGCGAAACAAAGAAGTATGCATATCGTGTCGTATAGACAAAATGCCTACCAGGGCGCTCATTTTCAGGCTTCCAGACCTGAATTGTCATGGTCTTGGTAAATATCTGCTGTGTGAGTTCGGCCTTGGCTTCAGAAGCAGCAACAGCATCTTTGTTGTCATCATATACGATGTGTGCGGCCTGTCAAGAGTAAGTCTCACATTCAGATGGCTTTTGAGAGGATGGGGATGTCTTGCATACCCTAACAGCCATGCGGTGGTGCCAATTCGCTTTGTCCGCGCTTTTGAGATTTTTGAGTACCTCGAGGATATACTTTTTCCATCCGGATATATCCTGGCAAGCTTCGACCTTTCGAGCCCAGGGCGTGGCGAGGAGGGTCTTACTCCCATCAATGGGCTGGGCAAGGTGAGTTAACGCAAGAGAAATAGGACAAGAGGCTTTCCTTACCGATAATTCTCCTCTCTTGACCAATTTGTTAATGATCGAGACAAGTTTGTAGTGAGGTTCGAAAATAGGCTCAGAGCGTGAGTCCTTTCGTTGGGTCGGCAGAGCGTCAATTGTATCTAACAGAGAATCCAGCACGAGGTCGAGACTAATACGCGCTGAGGAGCCTCTGACAGAATCATCACAGCTAAACATCTTCCAGAGACATTTGCTCAGCATGTAATGCGTCCTAAATAAGACGTTAGCAGATGTACACGTGAGAGGAGTCGACGGGGTTACATACATCCAGCTCTTCGGCTTGTCCACTAGCGCACGGCGCAATAGGTAGCTTGCAAGCTTCCAGACAGAGTAGACCTTCATCTCCTTGAAAGGTTTATCCTGGTACATAGTGTTGTCAAGACCTTCATCTTTATTATAGTGGCGCATAAAATCAGCAAGGCTGAAAACGCCCATGGATAGAGGCTCTCTAGAAGAAGAATAAAGACGGACTCCGAAATCGGTGTAAAGGTCCGCCAAGAGCGATCGACTTTCGGCGTCCGGCTCTGCAGTCCGAGCAGCCGTGGCAGCCGCCATTGCATAGCAGTGAAGAGCATTTCGCTGCCACGTAACCAACTCAGTGCGATTATTGTTGATTTTGTCCGCAGACCAGGTGATGTCTTCTTCAACCTTCGAGTCCCATGTCTGAGCCAGTCGATACCAGGTTTCCCATCTGGAGGTCCCATGTTCCAGGTCTTGTCGGAACCAAGTGACCGCTTCGTCAAGGTCGGTGGTTGGAACGGGGTTGAGACGTTTTTGCGAGCGGAATTTCGTGAGTGCAGCGTAGCCAAGAAGGAAATACCATCCATTCTGCGCAATCAGCGCGCTTTGATTTGGCACCGAGATTAGCGGGAGGTCCGTCACTCCTTGAACGGCGCGAATGAGCGCCGATGGATTGATTGGTGATTTGAGGTAAACGTTTATGATGCGGCGATTGTATGACACTGGCGGAGAGGCCTTCGTCGTGCCGATGGACTGCTGCATCTTCTCGATGGTGTTCTTCAGTTCTGACTTGGAGAGATCCTTGATGTTGAGCCTCTTCGCCTGCTTCATTACAAAATCTATCATGGTGATAGCCGTTGCGCGATCAAGCTTCTCTGAGGTACATCCATGATCAGCTAACAAACTATCGTTGAGAGTCAGCTTAACTCCATAGACGTCGTAGAGAATTTGGCAGATATCAGCTTCTGTATCTTGTTTGACATCCAATGCGAAGAGTTCAGACTTGATTAGCTTCAAGAAGTGCTTGTTAGCCCGCTTACACAGCTTGCGGATACCGAGACTGTTGTGTACTGTGCGTAAGTAGTATGCGCGATCCTCCAAGGGCTCGTCAAAGGCTTCTTGGTTTTGAGTAATAGCCTCTTTGAGAAGCGTGTATAGCAAGACCCAGCAGCGAACAAACATCTCGCGGAGTTTCTCTTTGAAGTTTTCCAGTGATTTACCCAGAGCCCCTCGAAGATCCGAACCGGAAACTTGCCCAACGCGGACCGCATCGTCATAGAGCACGAAGCTATAGAGCAGCCTGATAAGCGAAGCCAGCGCAGACATGGAAGACTTGACGTGTTCCATATCGAAGCATTCATAGGCCTTGTTGGACTCCTGCACAACTGCTGCTACCGTCTTGCTTAACATGCCATCAAGCGATTTGAGCCATCGGAGAAGAGTTGCTTGCCGATGTTCACTAGGCTCTTCGATGTATGCTGAGCTCTGCAACTCCTTGATGATTATTTCGATGCTCCTGAAGTAGCAGGATACCACCTTCGGAGCGTAATCGATCTTTTTGTAAGCGTCCTGGAGTCGACGCCAAAGAAATAGCCTGAGAGTAGCGTCGCCTCGATCCAGAAAAGAACCCATTTCACGATGCTGTAGGCTTTTCTGTGGATCTTCAGATTCTTCTTCAATGAATTGTACCGATGAGGGCTCAACGATGGGTTCGATTGTTTCAATCAACCCCACGGGGTCTTCCGAATCTGGATTGAATATTCTCATGAAGAAGTCCATAGAATTCAATTTTGATATCTCCTGATCAATTGCCTCAGTCGACAACTCGGACATCATGGCGTTATTAGCAAGCGATAGCACCGGGACGTCAAAAGAGCTAAAGAGCGTCTTGAGATCCTGAAGACACAGTAGAATGTGCTCGCGCTGCGCATCGGCCGCCATATTCGACTGAAACGTAGAGGCCCAGATATGACGAAGGCTGATCCTCTGTCGGTTAACTTCCAAGGGGCTGTGGTCGATGAAGTGAGTTAGTGCAGTACGTGCCAACATACACCACCTAATCAGACGTTCCTCCTGTAGAACCCTTGTCTCTTGATCTGCGTCATTGTCTGGGGCATTCATAGGAGTGTATAGATCGAGATGGATCTCAAAAATAGCTTGAATCATTTCTAAATCCGCGAAGTCATCCACGGAATATTGGAACGGGCTCTCGAGCCGAGATTGAAGGATGCGGGCTTCGAATGACTGGATCCGCTGCTCCAGTCGGTTGTGGATGTACTCGTCCTCGAGAAGTACAAGTTGCGACACGGAGTCTTTTAGTGCGCTTGGCCATTGATATGCAACATAGGGTGACTCGACCATTGACCAGTCTTTCATCATGTTATGTTGTAATAAGAACTTATCGTAGTTTGGTCGTAAAATGTATCCAAGCCAGTTAAAGGCAACGTCACGCAAATAGAAGCTGCCGCGGTTGACAGCTCGAATGAAGTCAATAAGCTCATCTTCACCTGTAAAGAGATCCTTTATCTTCAATTTGTGAGTTGATTTCTTCGAGTGTTCGAGGAAGACGGCTAGGCCAGATCTGCCCATACCCTGAAGGTCCTGAAGCCCAGTCAAGCTATCACTTTGTTGCATAGAGTTGGACTTCCTCTCATCCCAATGCATTAGAATGTCCCTGAGGTCTTGGAGAAGCAAATGGTCAGGGTTATCGGCCGTACTGGTGGGGGTAACTGGGTAATCTTTTCGTTCATTCGCAGTAGCAACTTGTCTTCTCAGTTCGTCTAACCCCCCTAGGCAATCAACTCCTATCTTTGACAGTAGTGGGCAAATTGTGTTGAAAACGCCTTCGTCGGCTTGAATATAGGGATCCAAGAGGTCTTCGTAATACTTGGTCTGGTCAAAGGCAACCTCGTCCGTTTGCATTGAAGCCTCGGCGAGCGAATCTCGCAACCGAGTTCTCCTACTCTTCGCTCTTAAACGTTCCGCCTGGTCCTCAGTAATGGCAGAAGCAGATGACCTTTTGCGCCCATGGGGCTCCTCGGGGGATTTCGGATCAGCCTCCTCAGTTTTTATCTCTTCTTGTTTTTCTGTACCTTGATGCTGCTGCGATGATTGAACCTCCAAAGTCTCCATCAATTGTTTTTCCGCGCGTTGATCAACAGAAGATTGATCGTCATTTTGATCAGCCACCAGCTCTAGGCTGTAAGGTCCTGTGATTGACCGCACGCCAGTACTTTGCACATCATCGGCCATCTGTACATCCTGTTGTTGATCATCCTCATAGTACGCCTTAGATAGTCTCCTTTGAGTTTTGAGCTCGGGACTATTCGCTGGTAGGGCAACGGTGACTGTGGCCCCAGGACCAAGAACAGGGTCTTCCTTTTCCGCAACAAGTAATCGTAAGATGGATTCACCAGCAGCGGCCCAGCTCAGTGCATCTAGCCTGATTTCGTGGTGAGGCCCTTCAAATGCGAGCGGATTCCTTGAGGCAGGCACGTCTTGTAGATTCTCTGGCAGTGAAGGCAAATACGGATATGGGTCCTGCTGTTTCTCGAAAATCGTGAGAAGAGCTTTCTTTGGCTTTTTTAGAGGGACAAGTGACACGGACAGGCGATCCTGAACGGATTGCAGCGTTTTCCTGAGGCATTCCTCGGCAAAAGTCTCTTCCAGTCCCAGCTGCTCCGTCCGAACCTCTAAACGATTGTCATCATCGGCTAGAACACTCTCGAGGCAGAAGCGAGCAAGTCGGTAGCTCTGTAAAGCACTAGATAGCCTTGCGCTCTGTCTCCAGAGGTTCAGATCCGTATCATCCCTTTCCAACGCTTCTGCAAAGGATGTTAGTGCGGCGCTGGTCCGTTTAACAACTTGAGCCGATAGCTCCGACGACTGGGTGGAGTCTTGCAGAAGTGCACGCAGGGAATCGAGGGCATATTGTCCATAATTCTTGTATGAAAGGTATATAGTCTGTTGCAGGGTGCTCGAGGTAGAGTCATTTATCGTGAATTCGGGCAGCGGTACAGTGGTATCTTCGTTCGTAACATCTAGCGACGGCTCGCCAGACTGATCTGAGGGCTGAAGCGCAGTTCTCTTGTAATCGGATATCGACTCGGGGTATTTGAAGATTTCGGAGTTCAATAGCGCTTCATATGCCTCCTCGGCCTGGTCGTAGAATGGGGGACCTTGCGAATGTAGTTTCAGGGCATTTTGGTATAGCTTGAGGGCCTCCTCGATTTGAATTTCCTTGGTATCATCGATCTCCTCCTCAATCGCCTCGGTGGGCTCGATATTCAAAGCCGTCCATGTCGACATGGTGCGGAACTATTCAGGGCGCAATAGCGTTTGCCGACCGTCGCAGTAGCGTCGTGGTCGTCGACGACATTTCCCAGATGCGGAAGCCAGTTCCTATAATGATAAGCAAGAAATGGCCCGAAGTCGACTCAAACATAAAGTAGGAAGCTGATGTGAAGCTTGGGTGAATGGTCTCGACCTCCGACACGCCTGTCACGAAGTCACGCGTCTGGGTTCCCCGGCCGCGGGATGGATGTTCCCAAAAAGGAAAGGGCTAGTTAGTGCGAATGGCCGGTGCCTCAGGAACAACCTCAGGCAAGAAGTGACGACGACGGTAACTACTACCTACCTACTAAATACTGCCTCCAATCTCGTTGAGAGTCTTCTGTCTCCAACTCGGGAATCAATTCCAGCTCGACTTTGTTCTTCTCCATTGATTCCCTCGCCGCTGACCTCTGCGCAAGTCTACCTGCGCCCCTGAGTGCGCCATGGTCGCGCCAGCTGTCCCCGAGTATTTATTCCCCCTCGCCCGCCGTGCTCCTGGAAGCTGCATTACAATTGTGGTGCTGCCCGCCATTGATTTTCAATGACTGATCCTTGAAACTATCCTTAGGATCTATGACGATGAGGACATACTCGCTGCCGTTGATGCGCGTACAGAGTCGCTACAGAATCTGAGGGAGCTAGGCCCCCCGGACCTGGTCTACTTGGTCAAACAACCAAAGACCGGTGCAACTCGTCAGGTACGTCCATTGGCATTTCTCCCAGAATTGAGGCCCAGGAAGCTTGGTATAACGGCTAATGTATATGTGCCACTGTTTAGACCGGCGTATATCATCATGTCACCGGTATTGATGCGTCTTCGTCAGCCAGCTTGGCCGCCTATGTAAACACCCTGGTCTCCTCGCCGCTCGACAAAACAAATAAGGTGGTGTCTGGAATATACTGGTCAGATCAACGACTTGAGTAACATCAGCCGAACAGCTTATGTTAACCGTTTTGCAGTTGCTACAATGCTTTTTCCCACCTGGACATGCGAGTCGAAGTCAAGATTCCTGGAAGCCTTGAGAGTTATTGTATCGACGAGCGCGGGGACAAGCGCGTTGCGACCGAGGCATTATGGCTGGAGACTTTTCTTTGCGGGGTTCTGAGGGCCTATTCATACGCAGATGACGGTGGCGGGGATGCTATCAGAAAGATAGTTGGGGTCCGTCGGTTCAACCCTGTCACAAACACAGAGATGGAGCACAGATTTCTAGATGCTGCAGAGAGGCTGTTCTTCCTGGGTAAATCCCTTCCTGATCCTACATTTCCTGGCTGACGAGGACAATGCAGGCAGGCAGCTCAGCTCCGACCCCGAGACGCAGGTTCCGAACACTGTTACCAATCACCTTACGGCCGGTCTCTTGAAATACATCCATACAACTGGGCGATATGCCTCCGGTATCAATCTATTTGAGAAGCTGCGCACAAAGGACGTAGAGGTTTCGTCATTGCTTGCCCGGGTTTTTAAGATGGCAGATGAGGAGGTTCAAGCAGTGCGACTCATGTACGACGCCCTGCAAGATGTTCCGATGGACTATGCACTTCTCGATTGCCAGGCTGCTTTTTGCTCCGATAAAGGCGAAGGCGAAATGGCTCTAGAGTGTGCCAAGCGCGCGGTGACTGCTGCTCCCAGCGAGTTCAGCACCTGGGCTCGACTGGCAGAGGTTTATGTCAACCTAGAGCAATGGGATTTAGCCCTGCTTACACTGAACTCGTGTCCGATGTTTACCTACCAAGATAAGGACACGCCACGCATGCCCCAGCCAACCAAGATAATGCTCCCTATCCTAGCAGAGAGCATGTTGGACGAGATCGATGAAGGACAACCAAAACAGGGTGATCCTCATGACTACGTGCACCCCTCGTTGCGGAGACTCCATGCAGCAACTTATCAGGGAACATTCTTGAAGGCGTACAACCTTCTGACCAAAATAGCTGCAGCGATTGGCTGGGACCAGCTTCTCAGGGCCCGCAGCGAGGTCTTTGTGATGGAAGAGGAATACCGCACCGAACGCCAGCACTCAACATCAAAACTTTCAAGCCACACGGATGACAGCCCTGAAGAGACGAATGGCAGCAGCGCACAAGAAAATGGAGACAGCGCCCCGGTGGATACTGTTACCGAGATAGTCAACGGTGATGACCACCCAGAACCCGAGCAGCACTCGATCGAGAGACCGGAGCAGACAGTGGCCTCGGAAGTCGTCAAGTCTGGTAGCAACGAGGATGTGAGTATCAACCCTTTCTGATGATAGAACTTAACACGCACTTACTCTTACCAGCACGACCCATCACACTCGTCGTACACACAGTTCAAGAACAAACGTCTGTGTGAGAGATGGCTAGACAACCTTTTCATGGTACTGTATGAGGACCTTCGCATATACACCATTTGGCGTACCGAGGTCGCCCAATTCCGCCAGCAAGCGATGGAATACAAGAAATCTGCCACTGAATGGGAGATCCTTGGCGAATTGGCTGAGCGGCTACATCACTTTGAGGAGGCTATTGAAGCCTACCAGGCATGTCTGTCGATTCGGTTCTCGCCAAAAGCAATGCGCGGCATCCTCAAGCTACACGAACAGCGAAACGACACCAGGGGTATGCTCAGTGCTCTGATTCGTCTTATCGCATGGCAGTACCGGTGGTATTCCGAGGTTTGTCTTGTCCATCTCCGTGTCAAGTAAATTGTCTAACAACGTCTAGTTTTCACCGGAACTGCTCTTCGTGATCCGCAAACTAATCGAAGACGAAGGCGCTGTCAAGGTCCGCAGCATCGTCCAGGCGACAAACCTACCCCAGCCGGTGCTCGACCTGACCCATCAGTACTGCCAATTGTGTGCGACGTTCCGCAGCAGCGGCAGCGATGGCTAAGTAGCAGGACTAGCCCCGCTCCTAAATTGGAGGGATATACGAGGAAACAGACCCGAGTCATGGCCCCCATAAAACATTGTGTAGTAAAACTTGTATGGGCCCGCCTGCTGCATATCATCCCGTATAATATTAATGTACCTAGTACTAAGTTGTCTTCTGTGCGGGGTCGCGGCCGTTGGTTGCAGGGCAGCCCTTGTTTCTGCCTTTTTCCCCTTCACGTCAATTGCGTGGACTTTATACCTACCTAGTTTTTATAACAGTCTCGCTTAACATGTCGGATAGATATTATTTCCTTGGGATTGTCGTTGATTCGTCAAAACCACTCCCCTTGGGTTTGTTGTTTTCTCAAGACGATTTCAATATCACTCTCCGTTCACCTACTTTACGTGCATCTTGATATTCATGCCCTACAGAGAAGAATTTACTACTAACAGCACGCTAATCCGGACAGAATCAACGTAGCTTAGGTATGTAGAGAGCTTCGAATAGGTGCCGAAACCGATATCACCAATAGAAGATATCAATGATTTACCGAGACTAGATAATTATCAAATCACTAACCCGAACCCTAAACTAAAGATGTAAGAAAAAGCGAAACACAACCAGCCCCTCAGACTGCACTTTTCGACCGAAACCACGTTGGCCTTGTTCAATACATCTCAATTAGACCAGATCAAGCGTCCGCGGTCGCAGCTGCAGCAGCAGCCTTCGAGTCTGAGGGCACATCCCCCTTGACTTTCTTGGCCGGGGTGCTTGGCTTCGCCGTCTCCTCGACATCTTCCTCATCCTCGAGGTCGCCCTCGGCTTCTGCGTCCTCGTCTTCATCTTCGAGGTCATCCTCTTCCTCGCCGTCTGCGTGGACGCCGTTATGGCCGTTCTTGCCGTTGGCTTTTACCTCTTCTACTTCTTCCTCATCGGCCTTGGGTGCAGCGGTCTTGCGTTTCTTGGTGGCGGGTGGGCCTATAGCAGGTAGTATGTTAGCTAGGGTTACATGAGGAGATTGGGAAATTGGTTGGTTGGGTGGGTGGGAAGGAAGGGGTGCGTTGTGCTTACCTTGTTCTTCCTCCTCTTCTGGCTCTTCTTCCGAGAGGTCGTCTTCGTCTTCTTCTTCGTCGCTAACGTCTTCGCCTACGTCGGTGCTTTCGTACCTGTTGGGAGAAAACGGTTAGGCTTTATTTCGGCGTCTTGCTCATGGAGAGGAGGTGAGGAGTTGCAAGGATGCTCTCGCGCGGATCACCGCAATGACGCAACGAGAAAATGATTGGCAGAGACGAGTATATTTGGGAAGGGCGAACGTAGAGATAAACGAGAGGATGGGTGCGCTTATTGGGGATTGTGCGCGAGGGCGAGGCGCAAAAGGGCGCAAAGGGAGGTGAAATGAGGTATAGAGATAGCAAAGCAGTCAACCTTACTCTTCTTCTTCCTCGCTCTCATCGCTAGGAAGAGCCTGAAGCTCCTCCTCCTCTTCGAGCTCTTGCTTTCTCTTACGGGTGGACATTGCGAGGCGTTTGAAATTGAGAAGGGGTGGAGAGTGAGATGAATCGGAGAGGACCAATCTAGGAGATTGGGCCCTGTATCACGGGAAGAGAGGAGAGGAGAGGTGTAAGAGACAGGACAGGTAGAGGAAGAAGTGAGAAAAAGAGGAGATGGAGGAGGAAGAGGGCGAGATTAAATGGGAAGAGGACAGGGTAGGCAGGGAAAGGATGGGAGGGAAGGGAAGGGGAATCTGGCTTAGTACGACTACGAGCCTTCACAACCGGGCGAACGAAGGGGGGCAGAGACGGAATGAAAGAGCGTGAGCCTGAGCATGATGGATTACTTCAGCTGCGGAGATGACCCAGAGAGTGAGTGAGAGAAAGGCAGAGGAGCAGCAGGGGAGGGAGTGGAAATCGGAATTCTGGACGAGATGAGCGGCCTGCTCTGGCTGGTGGTTGGAGGTCGAGCTCTCCGGAGCTTGGAAACGCTGGAAAGACCATGCGCAACCGAGGACAAGCTGTTATTGGCACAACCTGTTGTGCACCAAACCCGACGCCCTCCAGCTCCCCTCCTCAGCAGAGAATTCAAAAATCACGGCTCTGGTTTGGAAAGCTGGAAAGGGGGAGGGGTTGCGGAGTTCGGGCAACCTGAGCTTCAGGTCTGCGCAGCGCAGCGGCCCTTGCGCTCTTTCAGGCGAGGCTGGGCCATGCTCTGTAAGTGTAACCGACTCGGCTAGGCTGTGCTGATAATTGCGTTCTTATCATGAGAAATGGCAAGTCGGCTTGGAAGGGAGGAGGATCGAGGAGAGAGCGATCTGCCGAGTCGGGGAAGTTCACTAGGACAAAGGTGGATGGTAAACCTCTTACGTGACGCTAGGAGCAGATTGCATGCGAGAACCAATGAGATACATCGAGCAAAGCATTATCGAGACGGTAGGCTCTCAATTACAGTACCAAACAGTACGGAACCTTATACCTGCAGTGCCCATCCTGCCGTGTCTATAGAAAATAGAGTGCGTGGGCACAGTGCTTCTCCAGCCAACAATCGTGATGTCAGTCTCATCCGGTCTCTCCAAATTCGTATGTATCATAGTAGAGTTCCTGCATGATCTTAATTGATATGGGAATCTTCTTATCTGTGATAGTACTCCTGAATGATTTCGATTGACATGATATTGCCCCGTCTATACATCATTCTAATGTGCACCGGCGTCCCAGATCACTGCGCCAGGAACTCAAAGTTGGCCATACTAGGATCAAGTAGATTTTCATCTAAACCAAAGCCGAAACTGCCCACCAAAGATCCAATAAGATCAGGCGGAGGCAGGCCTTGCGCCATTGCATTCGCGCCTCCTGGCACGCCGCTGTCTAGACGTTCGCCCATCGGCCCAACAGGCAATTCGTTAGATAGGTCCCACGAGTTGAATCGCTCCAGCATCTTGCTCAACCCACGAGCAATATGTCTTGTCAAGTGTCTGTCGCCTGCTGAGACGCAGTTCAAGAGCTCAATAACCCGTTCCACCAGACTCCGCACTTGTCCGCTATCCAGGCTTAGGTACGTCGAGTTCCAGTTGGCGGCGACCTTGAGCAGGAAGACCGCAGAAAACGTCACCATAGTGTGTGTAAATATAGGTACTCCAACAATGGCATCTCGGATATCCTGCTCCTCCAGCACCATATTCAAACATGCCATTGCGGATGAAATAGCGATATTAGCGGACTCTTTGCGGTCCATTGAGAAGATCGGCGTGTTCGTTGGGGATAGGGCACGAAGGGCAAGGGAGTTGAGCTGGAATTTGGCAAAATGGTAATGGAGAACCACACCTTTGGAAGGATATGTTCGGACGTAAGGACTATCGACTGTAGCAGGGAAGAGTCAGACATGGCGCAAGAAAGTTCATTGCGGGCTCGACTTACCAGATCGTGGTTGCCAGAGGAGTCGCCATTGATCAATAGCCACATTGTAGACACGCAGTTGCCCAAAGTCCTCTTCTGTCAGGGCTTGTTCGGTATCACTGCCGAACATCCGATATGCCTCTGTCAAGATCATGAAAAGGGCTACTTGAGCCATTAGTCTAATATCGCCAGACACAACCATCGGTGACTGAAGGAAATTTTCGTAGTTCTTGATTGCCATATCTTCATGAATGACGGGCGGGCGGCCGTAAGCTATGCTGAAGTGGTGGTCACAGACGTAGAGCAAGTACCACAACTGCGCTCTCTCATACTGATCATTGTGACCTCGCATCATCTTTTGGTAGCTTTGGTGCAGCCCCAGCTCCGTAGCTATACGCACCGCATGTCCAGAGAGCTTCCAGCTTAGCTCAGACAGCCAAAACGCTCCAACACATAGAGCTCTCACGTCGTCTAATGTATGCGCTCGTGTCAATGACATGCTCGAAACAAGCGAGACGTACTCGTTATAACATCGATTCAGCGTGTCGGTCCGATTTGGTATATGTAGAGCTGCCACAGTGAGAACTGCGGCAGCTAGCAAGGTCGATGCCCGTCGTACTGAAGTGAGATCGCGATGTACTAATATGATGCCACCCCATAGCAGCTGGTTCATTGTCCGGCTGAAGTATGCAAAGAGCTCCTCTGCCTCAGGAATAGATATAAGACCCCGTGAGAGGAAGTCCTCTTCGAGCAACGTTGACTTGGGTTGCTCGATATGATTATGGCGCAAATCGCGCAGCTTTGTCACTTCGTATAAACTGCGCATTGGGGCTGGCACTAATTCTCGATCTTGTAGATCTGGTTCTTGTGAAGGCTCGCGTGTAACGACGAGTCCCGGTCCGTCGGGTTTCACATCCGGCGGCGAATCGTTGATTAAAGGACGGGTTCCGACATGATATGCTGGTGCGGCAATTGGCGATGGGCCATTCGGACTGTCGCCAGCAGGGTATGTAGATAGTTCCGGGAGCCCGCCCTGACAAAGAAGCTGCGACACGGCTGCTTGAAGCTGCTGAATCGTGGCTGATGCCCTAGACTTCCATCTATCCCGCAAGAGATCAGTAACAGCCCAAATACTCCAAGGCCAAGTAACGCGAGCACTCACACTCCGTCGTCATCGACAAACTTCTGAGAGAAGTCATTTACAACACACTTAATGCCGCTGCGAAGACACTTTGTGCAGCTCACTTCGCCCGCTCGGAACTCGCAGCGTATCTTGTGACGCTTACACTCCGCACCTACACATTCGCGATCAGCGCAACCTACCTCCGAACGAGTTTCGGCGAAATGACCGAGGAAAATACTCACAGGCGCGAGCTTTAGATATTTTTGGGGCAGTAGGCCGGTCATCAGGAATGAGCGAGTGGCGACGGTCATGACTCCGAGCATCAAAACCAGCATCGAAGGAGGAGCGCTTCATGATTGCGGAGATTGGAGAAATCGGGGATTCTCCGGCATCCTGCAGCCAGCACGAGCTCGCAACTTGCGACGACCAAGATCGACGAAGAGCGAGAGGATCGGTAAAACCCCGCGACTCGCTGCTTTTCCGGGTTGTTTGTCAAGCAAGGTCCTCGACAATTATTTAAGGCAGGGAACAGGCAGGGAAACCCAAGATTGGGAGCAAGTGGAGGGAATGATGGAGAAATTAGGCTAGGAAAGTGGGAGAAACGAGAAGCTGGGGATGCAGAGGGGAGAACCCCGCTTGGCGGCTCCGTCTGAGCTAGCTTCTTCGTCTTTACTGCTTGCACTTGCTCGTATCCTACTCAAACTTCTGATGTCTAGAGGTATTCTAGGAACTATCCTGATAATAATAGTCAAGTAATGGCATAATTGGCAATATTGGTATAATCGTGCCAATACCGCAAAACAACTTAGGTCGGCGCGCTGAGCCAACTGCAGCTCTCTTTTAATCCATCCTCAAAAGGAGGCCTACCGGCTTACCCCCTGCCTGTCTGATACCGTCTTGATAGCATGCACTCAGTTACAGCTTCACAGTGGGAAAATTCAAGCCGAATATTTAAGACCTCAGGCTGCCTCTCCGAAAACCGCATTTTCAGGAATCCGGCGCAAGTCCGGTCGTCAAGAAGATCGGACTTGATGCGACTGTGGAGGCAAATCCGTCCCCACAAAAGCGATGTGAGCTTTGGATGGGTGAGCGATGAGAGGCCCTTTATCAAGGCCAAGTTTCCCAAGATTATTGAGAAGGTAATTTTCTTGATACTTTAGAGCTTGTGCAAAATGCCCCATATTCTCATCACAGGCGCCGCGGGCTTCATCGGGCAGTTGCTCGCCAAGGAGCTTCTCAACGACCCTTCATATACTCTGCTTCTGACCGACATCATCGAGCCACCAATTCCGGCCGGGGTCAAATACCCTCAGAATGCACGCACGGTAACGGCGGACCTCCTAACTGGGGCTGATGCCGTGGTCGACAAATCGCTAGATGCCGTCTATGCGTTCCATGGCATCATGTCGTCGGGCTCAGAGGCCAATTTTGATTTGGGCATGACAGTCAATGTTGATGCCACTCGCAAACTCCTCGAGGCTCTCCGCGCGACTTGCCCCGGCGTCAGAGTTATCTACTCCTCCAGCCAGGCAGTGTACGGTCTACCACTTCCTGAAGTTGTCAACGACAGTGTCATTCCAACCCCTCAGTCCTCATACGGCGCGGAGAAGATAATCTGTGAAACTCTTGTCAATGAATACACGCGGCGCGGGTTCATCACCGGATTTACGCTCCGATTTCCAACAATCTCGGTGCGCCCTGGTCGTCCCACCGCTGCTGCCTCCTCCTTCCTCTCAGGTATGATCCGCGAGCCGCTGGATGGTGAGGAGTGCGTCATTCCTGTCGAAGACCGGTCCTTCAGGTCATGGCTTTGCTCGCCGAAGATTCTCGTCCATAATTTAATCCTCACACTCTCGCTGCCGGCTGATTCCCTGCCATCCCATATTCGCCAAATTAACGTACCCGGAATCAGCGTCACTGTCCAGGAGATGATGGATGCACTGGTGAAGGTTGGAGGACAAGAAAAACTGGCTCTTCTAAAGGAGAAGGAGGACCCGACACTCAGGCCGATTCTCGACTCATGGCCTACTCGCTTTGATAACGCTCAGGCCATTGCTCTAGGAATGAAGCGCGACAGCTCATTCGAGGAGGCAGTCAGAGACTACCATATCTCTCTTTCTCAATGAGACTATTCGCACAACGAGCATCCAAATGATCCTGCAATGCCAACAAATCCACTGTACATAGCATATACCAAATAGATCAATACCAGCTCCGAAAGTGAGCGACTTCTCGTGTGAGGAAGGAGCTACCTCATGCCTACCTAATGCTCAGGTGTCATTTTCCTGCTGACTTTAATTGGTTCACGTGACCTCGCGAACACTCAGGCGGCAAATGCGCGTCGACCGCGATCCATGAGCACGAGGAAAGGCGTTTTCTATATGCGCTTCCACCGGCGAGTTTTCTTGCTAACTTGCATTGAGATGTCTTTATGGCTTGAAGCCAGTGCAGATTAATTCAGATAATGGATGAGGAGTGTGCAAATCCCCTGCTTCTGGGGTGGATCAAGGAATGGCTAGAGCAGGCCCGGGAGCGTAATTCGAAGGGATTTACAGTGTGTGTATCTCTGTTTACTGTTTTCACCGCGAAAATTAAACTAACTTTCTTCAAGATACAAAAAGGCATACGATTCGATGAAGGCGTATCCGATGATACTGCAGCATCCTTCCGAAGCTCTGAAACTCAATGGTCTTGGTCCAAAACTATGCCAGCGTTTAACGGATAAACTGAAGGACTACTGTAATGAGAATGGACTTCCCATGCCGGAAGATCCGCGCACCTGTGAGTTCTTCGACGCCTTGCGTTCTATCAGCAAACTAACACAGGCAGTGACATCTGGTAAAAGGACATCCACCGAAGCTGCCGTAGAGGGTCAGCCAGCCAAGAAGGCGCGAAAGCCCAAAACTTATGCACCTGCTCTGCGGTCTGGCCCTTATGCCTTGATACTTGCTCTGGGCAGCCTTGATGAAAGTTCGAATCAGACTATGACGAAAGCAGAATTGATGGAGAAAGCGCAGCCTCATTGCGACAGCTCGTTTACCGCTCCGAGCGAACCGAACAAGTACTTTACTGCGTGGAATTCCATGAAGACCTTACTGCAAAAGGAGCTTGTGTATACCCAAGGACACCCGTTAAAGAAGTATTCTCTTACGGAGGAGGGGTGGGAGGTTGCAAAAGCCATCAAGAAGACGGTCCCCAAGTCGAATCAGAACACCCTTTTGTTCGACGTTCAAACAGTAAGTCCAGTCTGAACCGTGTAGATATACACGCTGATACTGTCAGGGCGCACTCACGAATAACCCTAACGCAGAGCGTTCGAGTACTCTTGCAAGCCGCAGCAACGCAAGCTCTGCAGGATTAGCGCTTGCAGTTGAAGATGACGACGATGATGACCAGATCACTCGAAATATTCTAGGCGAACCTGTCACAGACAATCAGACAGTCACACCTATCGCTATCCCCCCACAAAGCTTCAAAGTCCAGCTAGTCCTCGACACGCGTGAAGTCCGGTCCTCGAAAGACAGAGATTACATCTCTAATGAACTCATTCGAAAAGGCATCCACCCCGAAGTGCGCGCCCTCGAAGTCGGCGACGTCATGTGGGTAGCTAAATTCCACGACCCAACCTTCCTCTCCCAATATGGCGAAGAAGGCGATGAGATCATGCTCGACTGGATTGTCGAACGTAAACGCCTCGATGACCTTATCGGCTCCATCAAAGACGGCCGCTTCCACGAGCAGAAATTCCGCCTGCAGCGCTCTGGCATCAAGAACGTCATCTATCTCATTGAGGAATTCGCCGTCACGCACGAATCCAATACCGCGGGCGCAGCAAAATACTACGAAATGGTTTCATCGGCGATCGCCTCAACCCAAGTAGTCAACGGCTATTTCGTCAAACGAACAAAAAACCTCGACGATACAATCCGCTACCTCGCCCGCATGACCTTTCTCCTTCAAAACATGTATAGCCCTTCCTCCCCATCACCATCCCAAACAACAACCATCGCCAACCCAACCCCCCTTTCCCTCCTCCCCACCAAATCTCTGACCCCCTCAAATCCATATCTACCCACTTTAGCAGCCCTCCGCACCGCAAACCCCAATACAACGTACGGCGTAACATTCCCGACCTTCTGTCTACTCTCCTCCAAATCCGAAACCCTAACTCTCCGTGACATATTTCTCAAAATGCTCATGTGCACGCGTGGGATCACAGGCGATAAAGCGCTAGAGATTCAGCGGCGGTGGACGACGCCTCAGGCATTCATTCGGGCGTATGAGGGGCTTGATGCGAAGACGAGGGAGGTGTTGGTTGCGGAGAATGTGACGAGTGTGGTGGGGAGGAAGAAAATTGCGAAGGTGCTTAGTGGGAAGGTTGCGGAGATTTGGGGAGAGGTTGCGAAGCAGTAGATAATATATATAATCAAACTGAAAAGAATGATATGTTGTTTTTTCTACTTCAATGAAAGACTTGTACAAGTTTTTACTCCATGGGTTGTAAACACTTGACGCAGCACCTAACCTTTATATATCTGGAGCGCCCTACAATGAGACTCAGAATCTCCACATCAACGACCAAGCAGTATAATAGAATGAGCTTATTGGAAAGGTATCATAAATAAGTACAAGATTGTTTGTCATAAGTTCATAATCAACTAACAGATGATTCAATTTCGTCATCCACTCATTCCCAGCCTAGCCCTACACCACCTCCACCCCGTAACAACACCCTTCGGCCATTGCACCATCAGCGCCAAACTGCTACAAACAACACTCACACTACTCAGCGCCATCGCCAGCGCCGCCCAAACAGGGCTGAGTCTCCAATGCTGATTTACCACGACCATATCCCCAGCCACCATCTTCATCTTATGCCCGCTGACAATCGGGTAGAATATACCGGCTGCAACAGGCACAAGGCAGAGATTGTATACCACCGCCCAACAGAAATTCAGCTTTATGCGGGTAATGACTCGGCGACTGAGGACGGCGAGTTGCAGGATCGTATCCAGGTCCGAGTTTAGAAGAATAAAACTTGCAGAATTCATGGCGACGTCGGAGCCCGAGGCCATTGCGATGCTGACGTCTGCGGCTGCAAGAGCGGGAGAGTCATTTACACCATCGCCGACAAAGGCGACGATTGGCCTTGTAGATTTCCTGTCACCCTGTGCGGTGTTGGTGGGGTTTGTGAGATCCTGTCCTGTTTGGACGCGGCGGATGAAGTCGGCTTTTCCGGCGGGAAGAGTATTGGCTACGACGTTTTCTCGCGGGATGCCGATTGTGGCGGCGACTGCGTGGGCGGTTGTCTCGTTATCGCCTGTGCACATGAAGACGTTGATCTTGCGTTGTTGGAGCTTGGAGACAACTTTCGCTGCGTTGGGGCGGATTGTATCGGAGATGGCGAAGATGATGGCTGGCGAGAAGTACGATGAGGTGTTAGAATCGGTGGTGGATATTTCTCGCAGAGAGAGGATGGCGGTAGATTTCCCGGCTCCCTGATATTTGGAGAGTATGTTTGAGAGATAGTAGTGGCCTTGGTCTGGGGAGGAGAGACTTTGGTATAGACGCTGGTTGCCGATGGCGGCTTCGAACTGGCGGGTTGTCTTCGTTGAGCCATTCGAGTCTGATACTGACACCGCGAATGTGCCCTGCATACCTTGTCCCAGTTTCTCTTCTATCTCGAAAGAAATGATGGATGCGGTTGGTTGTGCTTTGCAGAAATTGGCTATCGCACGAGCAATCGGGTGGTTGCTGCTTTCTTCGAGCTTTCGAGCAAGCGCCCAAGCAATCTGTAATCCGGTAGGCTCGGTTATGATTATTTCATGATCAGACACTTGCAGGCTTCCTCCTTCTGTCAGCGTACCCGTCTTGTCGAAAACAATAGCATTGAGCCGGCTAGCCTCTTGAAAGGCTTCACCTCCACCTTTGACCAAAATCCCATACCGTGCAGCAAGACCTCCACCAACAAACAGAGCAGTCGGAGCAGCAAGCGCGAGGCCACATGGACATGCGACAACAAAAACGGCAATGGCAAACTCGAGACTCCAGAATGGCCACCCACCACGGTTCACATCAAGGTAGTCCGATGGCAGTGTTCCAGATACGCCCAGAGACACCCAGATCACAAAAGTCAAAACAGCAATGAGCGTAATAGCAGGCACAAAGTGAGCCACAAGCGTATCTGCCACTCGCTCAAGCGGCGCACGTTTGCTTTGACCCTCGCGAACCACATCAATAATCTGGTCGAGCATTGAAGACCCGCCAATCGCGGTAATCTCAAACTCAACCGGCTGGCCGACATTCACGGAGCCAGTATAGACTTGGTCTCCCTCTGTCTTGCTCACTGGCCTTGATTCTCCGGTAAGTGAGCTCTCATCGAACTGGTATGAACCGGATCCTCTGATCTTTCCATCGGCTGGAGGGGAGGCACCATGAGGGACCCGTATAAGGTCGCCGATTTCGAGGAGGTCAACACTAATTCGTTGTACTCTGTCCGAATCAGAACTATTAGAACTGTCGCTCAACACAAGTAGAGCTTCTGAGGGTCGCAAATTCCCGAGAGAAGCGACTGCATCCCCGGCCCTTCCCTTGCTGTAAGCTTCCATATATCGCCCGGCAAGGATGAACAAGGTCAAAAAGACAACAGTGTCGAAATAATTCGAGCTATGCATATCAGAATGATCTTTTGTCAAAGCATCCATGATTGAAATCGCCAAAGAGGAAACATATGCTACCGTAGTCCCGGCAGAGATCAGAAGATTCATGCTCCCGAAGCGAAAGAATCTCCGTGACAATGGCACACGACTTCCAAAGCGCCACAGGGTAAATACCTCTTTCGCTGCACGCACGTGGAAAACGTCCGTCCCATAGAACATGACAGGCGTAGTCATGATGAAGAGAGCCCATTCCATGCGAGTCACACTGCCTGACCACATTGGTTGCTCTAAGTATTGTCGAACCTGATTGTCGCTTGAAACAAGAGTCATGAAGACAATCCCGATAATAAACTCAGGTATCGCAACCGCAAGAACAAAAAGAAACCGGGACAGCAAGCGGCGCTTTTCGTGGTGTTGCATTTCTCGAGATCGGTCCTCCACACTTGGTGGGTGATAGACGGAGGCAAGAAACTCACTATGTGCATTCTGGATCTTCTCACGTATAGCTCTCACCGTGAGGGACGGATTGTGGGGCGTGTATGTCACCTTCAATATGGGATAGTCAATGGATAGCGTGCTGTCGACTTCGACGTCAGGTAACTCTCTCAAGGAGCCGAGAACCTTCTCTGGACAGTGATGGCAAAACATGCCATCGACGCGGAAAAAGACCGTCCTTCTTTCAATCACGGTGCTACACTCGCCTTGTCTCGGGAATATACGGACGAGGGACGCTTCATAGCCCAAATCCTCAATCTTCTCCACGACCATAGAAGCACTGTCCTTGTTTTCCAGTTCAACCTGGGCGCTGTGAGTCAATAGGTTGACCACAACGTCGGCCACGAAGGGCAGCTCTTTCAGACCTTGAGTGACAGCCCCAGAGCAGGCGCCGCAGGTCATACCACCGATGGCAATCTTGGCAACATAACGCGTGTTTTTCTGGTGTTGCTCTCTGTCGGAAGGCCCAGTATCAAGCGGTCGGATTTCGTCCAGCGATGCCTCAAATCCAATGTCCTCGATATGTTCAATGATCTCCTCGATTCTCAGCCTCGAGCCCTGGTAAGTGACGGTTGCGTTATTCGAAAGTAGAGTGACTGTAATGTCGTCGACAAAGTCGAGCTGCTGGACTGCATCCGTGATAGAATTGGCGCACGAGCCACAACTCATTCCCCCGATGCTGATGCGAGCTTGATGTTTCCCCACCTGCTCTGGCGAGTTCTCCGGTGTCAATACCGAGTCGCCTCCAGGTTCAGAGCATTGAGTCGTCAAAACCAGCTGTTGTGATTTCTCATCCGTAAGAGCAAGGGCTTGCTCTTCATCTTCTTTTTTGCAGGCATCGCAATTCGCAACGTGTTTCTCTCTGCCCCGGAGAGTTGTTAACGAGGGACTAGTCGTGAAATGAGCGGATTTGTGGTGAGACTTTGGGTCCGTATCGATGTCTGCTATAACACGGCCTCCCGATTCTCTTGTGGTGACATGGTGGACTTCGAACGCTGCGTGGATCAGGGTCCCGGCTATGAATGTCGGTGTTGTTGCGGGAGTGTGGACAACGTGTACCTCATGAGTGAAAATGGAGACATCGATGTTTGAGACTCCAGGGATGGCCGACAGGACTTGAGTGATATAGGCGACGCAGGAGGGGCAATGTAGGTTACTGACGAAGAATGTGCTGCGTTGGTGCTCGGTAGATCGCCCCATGATGGGCGGCGACTTGGCGTATAGAGCTCTTTCAGGAGATATCAGGGCAACAGACAGAGAGGAAGAGAGTGAGAGAGAAAGGAGGAAGAGGTATGATTTTTATCGTGGTTTCCTTCCGCCTCGAGCGATGATGACGAGAAAGATGCAGTATTGGTAGTAAAAAGAAAGTCGAACAGAAGAAGACAGGGGATTTGAACCCAAGGAGCAGCCATTTTAAATATCTAAGCTACTATTATTATTCAATGACGGGTTTTGAATGGGCTGGAATGCGGGTTTTGTGCGGATGACCCAGAAATGGAGTGGATGAGGCTAAATTACGCACAATTCGCGCACTCGCTGTTAGTACGGTCAGTATGACCACATCAGGCATTTGCTAGAATTTGTAACAGATTCCAGACGAGAGCATCTAGAAGCGCAGGAGTATGATTTGCGTCATATAAATATTGAATAGACAGTTTAGAATATTTGTTGGTCGTGGGCAGAAAGTGACAGATGCCGGATTCGAACGGGGGACAGCCCGACAGCACGCTGTCGTCCACGTGATCTGCCCACTCAACCACCGACAAAATTTTCCGCCAGCCGCGTCGGTTTCGTGGAGCGCGTCACTCTCCACCATCTTTCCTCTCTCTCTGACTCTTCATCCAACCCTCGCCCGCCGCATCGTCTATCGCCCTCGAATGCGCAATCTAAGCCGTCCTTGACTCCAGATAACAGCTCTTCATTTTCTCAATACTTCTTGCAACTGATTTCTGACGTCCCCGGCTCTTTGCGTACTAGTCCTTCCCCGCGGGACTGCCGAGATAAGAAAATTTGAGGCTTATCTAATCGGGCTTCACCTGCCATATAGATCCCCAGCCGTGATCTATACCTCTAGCATCCGTTTCAGCATCTCGAAATGACCATGTCGATCTAGCAAAGACCATTTCTACTGTCAACTTATTCTGACTGATGCGGAAGCCGTCTATGCGCACATGATCGAGGTCTTCTTAATATATCATCACCCTAATTCCTAATATCGGCTCTATGTCCGCAAGACCCGGCATGCGGCAGCCCATGCCTTCCAGGACTGGCCCTAAACCTCCCGTTGGGCGCCTGGCCAGTCTGAAAAATCCAGGTGCAACGGCCATCAAGCGCCCTCAGCCGATTGCACGGCCTCAGCCGGCGAGGCCTACTACTCACCCAAAGACCGCAACGTGCCCTAACCCAAGTTGTCCTGCCCCACACATCATTGAAGATGACGGCCAGAAGGTCTGTTCTGGGTGTGGTACAGTTGTCAGCGAAGCAAACATTGTCTCGGAAGTTACTTTTGGAGAAACTGCCTCTGGTGCTGCTGTTGTGCAAGGCTCCTTTGTCGGTGAAGATCAAACTCACGTCCGCAGTTTTGGCCCTGGGTTCCAGCGCGGGGGCACTATGGAGAGTCGAGAGATCACGGAACAGAACGGTATATCTCACTCACCATGATATTTACTTACGCATATGAACTGATCATCGACAGGAAACCGTTATATAAATCAACTAGCGCGCGCTTTAATCATCCCTGAAAGTGCCTCGAAGGCTGCTGGCCAAGTCTTCAAGCTCGCTGTAGGGCTTAATTTTATACAAGGTCGTCGAACTAAGACAGTGGCTGCCGTTT
Organism: Aspergillus karnatakaensis; assembly: GCF_047715665.1. Classification (NCBI taxonomy): domain Eukaryota; kingdom Fungi; phylum Ascomycota; class Eurotiomycetes; order Eurotiales; family Aspergillaceae; genus Aspergillus; species Aspergillus karnatakaensis. The sequence goes on from NW_027395756.1 coordinate 255,981, forward strand.
GTCTTTATATTGCCTGCCGAAGGCAAGATGGCAACACAGTGATGTTGATTGATTTCGCAGACGTTCTAATGGTGAGCCCTAGATCTAAACAGCAAACGGTTCTAGGTATATGGCTAACCCTTTCTAGATCAACGTCTTCAAACTTGGTCGGACTTATAAATCGCTGTTAGATGAGCTCCGTCTCGGTGGAAACGTATTTTTGATGAATCCCATAGACCCGGAGTCTCTGATATACCGGTTTGCCAAACAGCTTGAATTTGGTCCTTCTACCATGCAGGTGGCTAGCGAAGCTGTGCGCATTGTGCAGCGCATGAATCGTGACTGGATGACAACTGGTCGACGTCCTGCAGGTATTTGTGGAGCCGCTTTGATCCTTGCAGCTCGGATGAACAACTTTCGCCGCACCGTCCGTGAAGTGGTGTATGTTGTGAAGGTGACAGAAATCACCATTAGCCAACGACTTAACGAGTTCAGCTCCACTGAGAGTGGAGAATTGACAGTCGATCAATTTCGCTCCGTACAGCTAGAGAACACACACGACCCGCCCTCCTTCACTCGAGCGAGGGATGGAAGGAAACCGGCTAGAAGTATCAAGACAAAGGCGGCTGAAACGGCTGCTGAGATCGAAGGGGATTTGGACGAACCGGAATTCAGTCCGCCAAGGCGTGTTGACGCAGATGGCTTTGCTATTCCTAGTCTACCAATCGACCCGGCTTTGATACAAGCGGATAAGGAAAGTCAGCTGCCATCGCCCATGTCAGTCACTCCCGAAACCGAGGATTCAACACGCACCAAGAAAAACGGCCGCCCTAAGTTACCCACTCCAACCCCTGAACAAGTAGCTTCGGAAGAAGCACTAGAGAATGAGATGACGGAATACCTCACCACAGGGTCCAATATGGTTGAGAGCATTGAGGGAGGGCCGACCCAGCCGAAGACGGCTGTTTCAGACGATCCCGAGATTGACGAGGCAGAGTTCGAATCTGATCCTGAAGTTTCTCAATGCTTGCTATCTCCTGCTGAAGTTGAAATCAAGGAATGGATCTGGGTTCATGAAAATAAAGACTACCTACGCACACAGCAAGCCAAAGCACTGAAGAGGGCTCTGGCGGAGGCAGATAGCCAACCTGGCGACCGAAAGCCGCGGAAGCGCCGCAAGGGCAGGCTAGGCGACGTACGGTACCTCGAAGGAGAAGGAGAAGACGGGGATGGCCGCAGCACACGAGCTTCTACACCAGCAGAAGCCACTCGCCGAATGCTGGAACGACGGGGCTTCAGTAAGAAGATCAATTATCGCCTCCTTGAGACGCTATTTGGAGAGGAAGGAGGCGAGGAGGCTGCGAAGGATGGTGAGAGTGTAGGACGAAGCCGTAGCCAAAGCGTGGCTTCCAGACGCAGCGCCAGCCTTGAACCTAGCGCAGATACAAAGCGCCCAAGGTTCCTTGGATCCCCTTCAACGCCTGCGAAAGGTGCTGGAATCACCGTTCCAGCAGCAGCTTCGAAATCCGGTCCTATCGAAGACCCAGCGCCACGTAGGGTCCCAGTTCAAAAGGTCGATAACGAATCACCCGAAAAGCCAACGGAAGAGGTCTTGCAAACAGCGTCGGCGGCTCCAGATGCTGATGGCCCCGTTGACGAAGGAGATGATTATGATGAAGATGATGGGGACGATGACGATGGCGTTGATGCCGCGTTCTCCGGCCAGTACAACGACTACTATGATGATGGTAGTGATTATTACGATAGTGACTAGCGGACGTCTAGATACGAGTAAGGCAGCCCACGCTCTACTCGGAACCAATGCAACTTGAACTGCAACGTTCTTACCAACGTTCGCGCTAGTCTCGTCTGCGCGGCTCAAAGTATAAAACCATTGCTAGACGGCAAAAAGCAGCTCCTGCTGTCAAAGCTCTTCCAAAATAGATTATTTTCCTACCACAGTGGCCACAAGAGCGACCGGAGTCCGGATCTACGCCTCGTACTTCCCATCAGTCAGTGAGGCTAGTCCCATCTTGGGCATTGCAGGTTCTTTGCCTACGTATGCCCGCCAGTCCGTCAGGCTTGCCAATTGGATCTGACCATGTCTGACCTCTTGGGACTCTAGGCAAGGGGCGAGTCTACAGTACCCTATTTCAGTCGAGATCTATGTCTTAGCTAGCTCATCCACCGGAAGGTTCACGGGACTCAGAATATCTTGATTCATTGACCCCCTGAGTCATGAGAGCTGAAACGGTCTCAAGCGCCATTGTGGCCACGACATGAGATGCGACTTTTCACTCCGGTTCTTGTGCTCGGACACCTTGACCTCACACCTCGCTATCCATCAGGAATGTTCAAGGACATCGTCCCACTATACAGAATGCAGAAACAAGGCCGCGAGACCGAGCGAGCCCAGGCAACATCGGCTGACTCTACCTCCTTCTTTCATGTCTTTGGCTACGGTAGTATTCCCGGGTTACCCGCGAAGGCTGGTATGAAGGACGTCCTGAATTAGCATGACCAAGGTATATTGCTTCGCCTCTGACGAGCGTTAATATGGAAACCACTTTCCATGCGTTGTGGCAGTATACGCTGCAGATCTCATGCTTGACTTTCCTTATAAGCCTTATGTTTGCGGTTTGAACAAGCCAATCTTCTACCTGTGCACATGTCATAGGCTTCCTTTTTCTCATTTACGGCCGACCAAGCACTTTTGAGGGTCTAAAGTTCAAGTTCGTGCGCTGTTTGTCCATCACCAGGAACATGGTGAAGCTCGAGATGTATGGCAGGGGGCTAGGCCTTCGCATGGCCATTCTGTTCACTTGTCTTGTAGCGTTCGTTCTCTTCGGTAAGGACTCCAAGACACCAGCTGAGGGCGGTAGGCTAACGTGCTATTCCACCATGGTCAGGTTACAACCAAGGGGCTTTTGCAGGCATCCTTGGGAATGAAGACTTCCTTCGGGTTGTGGACTATCCCAGTTCCGCAATCCTTGGGGTGATTGTCGGCATATACAACATAGGTTGCTTGGCTGGTACCGCTGCAGCCTTTCTGACGAGTGATCGTCTTGGCTTTCGAAAGTCCATGTGGATTGCCATGGGTCTCCTAACGGTGAGTTTGACTTCTCATATCTCAACTCAGCAAGGAGGAATTCACTGACACCACCCCACCAGATTGGAGCTATCCCACAAGCATGTGCATATTCTAGGGCCCAGATGCTGGTCTCCCGCTTCATTGGCGGAATCGGGACGGGAATCTTGACCTCGATCGTGCCGGTTTACCAATCTGAGCTCTGTGAGGCGCGGAATCGAGGAATGTATGTATGCAGCCAGCCACTCGCTGTTGGAGTGGGCATCTCGGCCGCCTACTGGTTCGACTATGGAATGAGCTTTGTTCCTGGATCGATTGCTTGGAGGCTACCAGTAGCATTTCAAGTGGTTTTCATCATCACTGTTGCTATTATGGTTGTGGGGTGAGTCTAGTCCATGCCTGTTGAACCTAGACCACTGCTAACAGGGGGGCTGGGCGAACTTAAGACTCCCGGAAAGCCCTCGATGGTTGTGCCGAAGAGGCCAGAATGATGCTGCCGTGCAAGTTCTCTGCGACTTCTATGACAGGCGGTCGAATGACCCTAAAGTCGTCAACGATGTGGACGGTATCTTCAGAGCCAATGAGCTTGACAACCTCCGCGGCGAGTACAAGTGGTCTCAGCTACTCAAGAAGGATGAGATACAGACAGGCCGCCGAGTCTTGCTGGCTTATGGGCTACAGTTCATCAACCAGATGGGAGGTGTCAACATTATCGTCGTAAGTAGTTCTTTGCTTGTTGCGGTAGAAGCTCAACTCTCTGACCTATCTGCAGTCCTATGTCACGACAGGTACGAAACACTCAAACAAGCTAGAACTCTGCTAATCATCTCCAGTGCTTGAAGTAAATGTGGGCCTGGACCCCAAGACCAGTCTGCTTCTTGGAGGTGTTATTCAGGTCATGTTTGTCATTGGTAAGTTCGTCATCCAGCCTCATCCAGCTATGCTTCTCCGTCGCCAACCGCACCATCCTCACACACCGCGTTGAAGAATTCGCCTAGTCTAACTAAACCCATAGGCTCCTTCTATCCCACTTTCTACTCTGATCGTCTTGGCCGGAAAAAACCGATGATGTGGGGATCTTTCGGCCTCTTCATTTGCATGATGATGATCTCCATTCTTCTCTCTTTCAAAGGTTAGTCTTCAAACGATCTTAGCAACCCAAGCCCTAACTCAGTCACAATCAAGGCACACCTCAAGAAACACCCGCGGGATGCGCCTCCGTGGCATTCTTCTTCCTATTCATGCTCATCTTCGGCGCCTCGACGAATTGTATCCCCTGGGTCTATAGCCCGGAACTACTCCCTTTCCACGTCCGGACAAAAGGGTAAGTCTACTTGTCAGCCAAGTCTCTGACATTCCACACCCACGCCCCTTGCTAGCATCCAGCGTGACCACCACCAACCACTCCCGAGTATGGAGTGCCGACAAAGCTAATTGGATCTCCAATAATAGAAATGCTATCGGAATCTCAGCAAACTGGCTGTGGAATTTCTTTGTCGCGATGATCGGGCCGACGCTGATCAATGATCTTCAGTGGAAGGGCTATCTTATCTTTATGTGTCTGAACTTGTCGTTCATCCCGGTACGTTTCTCCCTAGCTCCCAGCGCCCACTCACTCTCCAGCCCTGAACCAGGAGTAAACATGCATACATACTCCAGCCTTCGCAAACCACCCACCACCACCACCACCACCATTGCTATTACTATTGAACTTGCATACTAACATTGGCCACGATCAGATCCTCTACTTCTATTACCCCGAAACCGCAAACCTCAGTCTCGAGGAAATCGACTCCCTATTCATGGTCAAGGGTGCTCGGGCTGCGGATAGCCAGACACCTAGCCCGAATGGGACCGAGCAGATCACGGAGAACGAGCTTAAGGGATCCTCTGTGAAGGGGTGGGAGAAGTAGAAGTGCCTCCCTCGCTCGCTCTTGTTTTCTTCGAGCATGGATCCAAAGGTGCAGTAGGTACTAAGTTTAGGAGATGAAGGTACGCTGTGAAGGAGAGGTAGAGGTGGAGCTCGGGGCAAAAGAGAGACCTACCAAAAGGCATAGCAGAGTATTTCATGGTGGAGAAGGAGCAGGGAAAGGCGCGTGTTATGCTGGCTGGAGAAGGGGAAAAATGGATATCTTTAGGTAGTTGCTTAGTTATTTGGTCAGTAGTCTGTCTTCATGGGGGGCTGTTTTGTAGTAATTGATTGATGGAGTGAGAGCTCAAATGAACTAGGTTATGCATTCTAGAGTAGAACTAATCCTGCGTCCTTTAGACTACTGAGACGTCATTTATTCAGCTGAAAATAGCTGTAGTAGCCGTAGGTTTGGACAGGAAGTTGGATTTGGGCACGAGGTCTCTGAGCTGCAATACCTGATTCAGTTTATGATCAGACGGCGTCACAGCTGAATCATTTCTTTCTTGTATTTGTCTGTATAGGTAGTATCTGTTTTGTTTTGTTTTTTGATATAAGCTGCTGTGTTGAAAGGTTTCAGTAGCCACCAGGACTACCATACGGTCCCAGAGATCGCAAAATGATACGACTTAAGGGGAGAAAATAGGAAGAAATAGCAAAATAATGCAAACGAATCAAAACCAAAGCCAAGCGAAGCCGTGTGTGTACCAGTCGGTTCGAGCAACACCAAATAAAGTTAAAACCCCGAGAGGAAAAAAAAAATAAAGTCTGAGAATCAAGAAAGAAAAAAAGAAAATAATCACAAACATTTGGTCGATATCTTTCGATGACATTTGCAGAAGTGAAAACCACTGGCTTTGTCGAGGTCGGCAGAAATGATGCGTCGTCTAAGTTGTCGGTGTCGCTCAAGCATGTGGTCATACGTCGATTCGAAGTATTGCTTCGTCATGTCAAGCGTCGGTCTATCACGACAAATGACATGTGAAAAGACAATCATAGATCAATGTCCATCCCCGTCCCCAGACCCACGCTTGTACTCAATCCGAAGCCAGCGGTAGGTTGAGCGCACATGGTTTGAAGAAGCGGAAGCCCTGAATCAACAGGGTTTGTTCCTAACACATTTTGGCCATGCTGAGTGACTGATCTAAGTGGCTTGTCGAAGGCATTGAGAATCTCAGTGCCCTCAAACACGACTGGAGATGACCGGAGGTTTCGCAAACAGGAATCCCATGACGTGGCTACGAGCTGGCCTTGGGTGAGATCGTCATTGAAAAGATAGAAAGCAGGCACCTGAGCAGGCCCTGCGAAAGGAATTATTGGCCGCGCGGCCACGAGGTAGGCGTTGAGAGCGCGGTTTTTCATGAGGATCTCCGAATCCCCGAGATACTGAGAGAACTGCCGGTCGACATACTTCTTCCAGCCACGCACAGCCGCAGCCATGTCAACGTCGTCACCCGCTTGAACGCGCTGCCAGCTGATTCCAAGCAGGCGAGTGGCATCATCAACCAAGGGTTCCGCATGTGTAAGAGGATTCGAGCGCGAGGATGTATTAAGGATACGGCGGTTCTCATCAATGTCGTTCTCTAGAAGCTGTCTTTCAAGCCTAGAGGAGGTGATATCGTCGAGACTAGGAGCTGAGGGATCAAGACGTTGCGACTTGCGAGACGCGTCGGTTTGGGACGTAGTGGATTTTGCTGTAGCCATTGCATTGTCTATCGCCTCTTCATACCAAGTTCCTGTTTGGCTTTCTGCAGAGAGCGCCATCCCAGTGCGAGGGTTAATGAGAGTCATGCTTTCTCCATATATAGGCTTCTCTTGAGATACAGGGGCAATGGGAGGAACAGAGACTTTCGGAACTTGCTCAGTGGCATTATCCTCAGCGGCAACATCATCACGCGACCTCTTGCGCGAAGGTTTATGACTCGCTGTAAGGCCTGGAAAGGTCGAAGTTCCAGAGTTCACGCCGGACAGAAAGCCGTTGGAGTGGAAGCCATTCGAGAACGCAGGTCGAGAAGTAACTCCCGGGGAAGAGGCTAGCTTCGGCTGGTGAGGATGTTGGTAGAAAGCATGGTCCGGGGGAGAAGATAGGATCATTGTCGGGCCGTCTCGGAGGGAACTGAGAAGCATTGGGCACATGGCGAAGACGGATCAAGGGCAGTCGAACGCGGTCAGCTTTGCGATGCGACAAGGACGCGAAGAATCCGATCTGTTCAGTTAAGTGAGCTAGACAACAAGGTTAAAACCACCTATTTGTTGCGAGATCCGGCCGGTTAAGGGTCGGAGGCCAATAGGGAGGGCGGTTGCAAAGAGGTGAGACAGAAGATGAGGTAAGTGCTATAGCAGGTGAAGGTCGGTAGGTTGGATGAAGAGAGAAGAATATGCCTAGATAAGGAAGAGAAAAATAGATGGCAGCTAGTTCCAGCAAGAGTAGATGCGAGAGGAAACGATGAGGTGGTGATGGAGAAGGAGGAGGAGGAGGAGGAGGAGAAGTAGTAGAAAGACGCGCGTGAACGAGAAAAGCAAGAAGGAAAGAAGGAAGGGGGAGAGGCTGACTGAGTCCTGACGGATGCGGATGGCAGATGCAGACCAGACTGTGAGAGAGCAATCATGGATGAGCTGCAGATGCGGAGTGCAGCTCTCGGCTGTAATTTTACATGCCTTTACCGTGCCCAGCCCGCTAGATTTGCTGTTTCCCCTGCAACGGCCGGAGCCAGCATACCATACCTTACTGTATCAAGCCGTCCCATGGCGCTGATCCACAGGCTCAGATCGCCCTGCAAGGACTCTGCAACGATTGGCTTTTCGAGACGGGGCTAAATACAATGCAAAGAGCTTGATTGGCTTGTGTAAAGAGCTCGGTCCGCGTGTCGATCCACTTTGGAGTCCTTGTCGCGCCACTGACTTTGCTGATTTGTTGATCCGGTAGACAGGCCGGCTGATGACTTTATTGGTCAATGCCTGATGAACCTGTCTGCAAGTGAGCGGCAATAATGCCTGAGGCAGCAAATTGTCGAGACAATCTTGTTAGAGGTAAGACGGGAGAAGCCCAAAGGTGAAACAATCAACAGTTCTATTTTGCTGGTAGTACGTAAGATACAGTGACTAATAAGAATAGATAAAGGGTAGTAAGGAGGACTGTCAGATCACAAAAGCAATATCCGACACCAGACCTCGTGCTATTTCACATGACAAAAGTTCATCGAGCCAAATCAAAGACAACACAATGATATAAACCCGTGGATTCGACCGCATAACCAAGTTGAGTAAAATGGGTAAAGGAGAAGAGAAACATTGGGTCCGGGGTGTCTGCCAGGCACAGGCTGCATTCCCTGCATGAGGCCGTGCCGAGACGCGCTCCGGATCCCCCATAAAGAACAGACCGCCTCAGCTTGAGGGGCATTAAGTTTCGAAGTGTGGTAAATGGCCATGAGATTCTGTGGAGGCCGCAGTAGCGAAGGAGTGTAAAGAAGAAAAGATTTTGTCGTTCAACATCTTAGCCTCACCGAAGCATCAAAAACAGCTTCACGGTGCAGCCATGGCGTTTCCCGAGGTTTCATCGGAAGACGCTACGGCACCACACCTGAATTCTGTTACCCAGCGCATCTAAGCATTGCCGGCGGTGGCTCCGCCGAGCATGCCCTTGACGCTAGCCACGGACTCGGGAGCGTAGCTGGGAGCCATGGAGCCGACGAACAGGAAGAAGCTAAGAAGAGCAGCACCGATAATCACGAACCTGCGCTGGGCGGGGTGTGTGACGCCGTATTCGGCCCAAGCTCGGCCGGCCTGGCTGGTGTATTCTCTGATCTTCTCACCACCAAGCTTGTAGTAGACGAGACCGATTAGAGCAATCGAATAACCGAAGAACTGCAAAGGAGTGACCGGGGTGTTCCAGATCATCATTGAGGCAACGACCAGGAGGATATCCTTGAGAACACCGCAAAGAGTCATGACCAGCGAAGAAGTCTTGCCGATCTGTGGTCTTCGTTAGCAGTTGCTCGAATACATGCATTCCCCAAATTCCGCTTACCAAGAAGACAACGGAAACGTTCAACAAAAAAGCAACAATGGCGTTGGCCAGAAGGGTCCACAATCCGACGTTGTAGATGTGGTCCATGGTCAGGGTGGGGACTTCAAGGAACAGAGCGGTCACACCGTTCATCACAGCGCAAACGGGAGCGAAGTAGTAAAGAGAGACCAGAGGGTCCATCTTGTACTCGGCGGAGCTGAGAAGGCGCTGCACCATAACCAAGCGGGTGGCCTCGAAAATGATACCGCCAATCTGGAAAAGGAAACCAATGAAGACGAACTTGATTTCACCGAACGAGGCGATGACAACACCAAGAACGATAATACCGACGTTGGTGAGGACTTTGAGATTGACCGGAGCCATGCCCATGCCCCAAGTGGCAAGCAAGACAGCAACGGGGGTGGTCGCCTGAAAGCAGAATTAGCAACAATTTCAACCTGGGACGCACTTTCATCGTACCTTGAGCATTTGGATAAAAGCCACAGATAGATACAAGTATGTCACATTACCACAGATCAGACTCAAGCTGAAAAAGAGACCAATGGGGACGATAGCGCGGAGGTAAACACGGCCAGTCATCTTTACAGTCTTGCGGCCATCGAGAAGGTTTGTGGTGCGAGCGAGAAGCTGGGTCATGAAGGTCGCAAAAGCCAAGTGCCATGTGGTGAGAATAATCGGAAAACCTGTTGGAGCAATACCAGTCAGTTTTTTTCTCTCGAAATGTTAGAATAGGGGGGTAGCACTCACGGAAGTTGGCATAATCGAGGATATGCTTGTTGAACAGGATAACACTAGAGCTCAGAGTGATCCAGGTACTGAATTTGTAGTCTTAGTATGGTCGTTCAGAAAAAGCGCTTCAGTTTCGTGGTCGACTCACGCAACATAGACTGCAGGATGGAAGGTGGGCTTAGGAGGCTCCGACTTCTCAGCAGCAGGGTTGACGGTAGGCAGAGTGGGCTCCGGACGAGAGACCTCGCCGGAGGTTCTGACTTTCTCTTCGGAACTCATATTGAAAGCGCGAGCTTGGTCTGATAGGAAGCGTTGAAAGTCGAACGGTCGCGGCCGTGAAAGGCTGCTCGGATTAAACTGTGCGGAGGCCAGGGGGGCAACGTGTTTAAGAATAAAGTGTGAAAGGAGAAGGCGGAAAGCAGAGCGACAATATTAGGATGGCGAGGTCAAAGAGGGCTAACGAGTGTGTGTCTAGAGTTGGACGAAGGTAGCAAAGGAAAATAGAGGGCAAACAAGAAGAGACTGGACGAGGAGCAAGATAAGAGCCTGGTAAGAGGAGCGGGGAGGAGAGGAAGGGGAGAGGAGGTGCAGTTGAAGAGGGAAGCTGCGCAAGAGAGAGGCTTGGGGGCCTGGAATAATGATGACCTTTCGTTGGACCAAAGTGCGGCACGGGTGGGCTTAGGGAGTTCTTGTGTGGATTATTTCGGTAACTTGGAAGCTGAAGTCAGAAGGGGAAACAAGATGGATGGATGGATGGATGGATGGAAGAATAATGGAAGAGCAAAGAGGGGATCCGCAAGTTGTCCTCAACTCTCAAGTCCTTTGGGAGATCTCGCGCAGGTGGCTGAAGATGATGAATTGAGCTTGCGACTGGCCGGGAATGCCACTCGGTGTTTGCGTACGACGACTTTTCCAGCTCTTCGGATACTTTCACGAATTTCAGGCGGTAATATTTCGCCAGTGGAGAGCAGACCCAGACGCTCCCCAGAGGCGGTTACTCAATGATAATAGACGACACGCTACTCCTACTCCGTACACTTTGGTCTTCGCCTTTCCGATGGATTGTTCTTATTATTATTAATCTGAGGAGCTGTTTCGACTTTCTAGCCTCTATGCCAGAATGTGAAGCTTGCGGCGGTGACATCTTTTATGTTTCAGCGTTCACTGTATTGTATGGTTCCATACCGCCCGCCTCGTTGGTAAATGCAAGCAAATCTAAACTTGATTGCCTGAGCTTGACTTCTGATTAGCCATCACTGACAGTATCGTATCTTACAGAACTCTCCATAGATTTGCGGGACAGCTTGGAGGCGAAGCCGCCCAGAGTGCATGATGCGGCGGCGGGCGCTGTTGAGACAAATTTCTGGTCTTCAAAGTTCATCCTGTCGAAAATCTGTTTCAAGTTCTTGCCTTTTGAGTGTGGGTCATGGCAGACAATACATGAATGGCCATTGCGCTCGTGGCGAGTGTCAATCCAAGACCCCACAAGAGTGGCCTCCATCGCCCCTTTTCCGCATGAAGGCTCTCTTTAGGCCTTTGGCACCAAGGTCCAACCGTCGAAATCTCGAAGGCCTCGATAGGCTCGATTCGCCTCGACAATCCAGACCCTGTTTCCTAATTGAGTGATTGGTCTCTTGGAAGTTGCCCCTCTAACGAAACCTGTCGCTTTCTTCAAAGACATTCGACAGAAAAGGTCGCAGGATTGATCAGCTCGTCTCAATTTTACAGCAATAAAACCAGCGATGCTGATCAACATTAACATTTCGACACCGACTTATTTGGCACAGGAAGCATTACGCAAGCTGGCTGGAGCCAAGCGCTCAGTTACCCGCGTCGCCCGGGCACTTGTTCCATAGTGTCCCCGCCAGAGTCCCTGTCCTGTGGAGACTGCTGCAGCGATCTGATGGCCGCTGGGTCCTTGCGCCATCACCGTGATGGGATCGCGCTCACATCCGTTAAGGGGATGAGTTTCAACCAGAGACCGTCGTGAAATCGCTTCAGAGTGTGCCCTCGAGACAGATTGAGGATTATATCAAATTTTTCGTCTGGGAACCTGTTACAGAGCTGCTCATCATCCGGCTCGATATACTCCGCAATGACTGAAGGTTCAAGAGAGTGTGATCCGTGCTCAGACACAAGCGTTGAATGTCGCGGATAGATCCTCATCTTCTCACAGGCTAACAGCAACAGTGAAGCGTCCTTTGCCCCGATCTTCATGGTTTGAAACTCGCCATGCTCGACGTCAGCGAGTCAACGCTCCCGGATAGTAGACGATGTCATTCAGTTTCGGATGGAGATCTTCCCTATCCTTCCCCTCTTGGATGTGACAATCAGTGGACCCTGCCTCAGAATTGTGCTGCCGCCTCGCATCCAAACTTCCAATATCAGCTCTGAAAGGGGCCTTTGACGGGTTTTGATCAACTGTTGCCTTGGCATTAAATCCGAGGCGTACGTATACTACGTACCCGTCTCCATACCCCGTTGTACAGACGGGATGCTCCGCCGTCTGCTTTTGCAATAGGTCCGCGGATGCGACAGCAATGAACATCCAGGCCCTTATCTCCAGATTCGCTATATTCCGTAGATGAGAGTTACAAGCGCATCATGCCGTTCTCGAATGGAAGAATCGTTGTGCTTTCAGGTTCACCAACGCCACCCATCCGTTGTTTCACGGCGAACACTGTGATTTGAGATTCAAAACTTGAACTCGTTTCTTTATGCCATTGACATCGCTTTGCTTGTGCAATGTATTTTACGCTTGAAAGAGCATATCTTGAGGCGAGACGGGGCAGAAGGTCATCTGCAAGATACCTCGATGAGGCTATTAACTTCCGGTCAGTTTGTTGGTAACGAGCTATATATATACTGGTATGTATTTATATAGAACCGGCTAATATAGGACTGACGCGGCGGCAATCTCCCGGTTTCAGGGTTCGCAACCACCTGACACCCCTTGCAGTCAGTCAGTGTCTTTAAGTGCTTAGGGTTAAATAATATATAGGTACAACGACAGGCATGTCGACACGAAGATAAGGCTTGAGGCCCAGGGAGGACCAATTGGAGGCGATATCCACGAACAACCAAGAAGTACTGAGAAGTTTTTCCCACCATCCTAATACATGGGGACTTCGTACACTGGCTGTTCAAGGGCTGCTGAAGGGCATCCAACGAGGTATCAGAAGAAGCGCAGATGGCGCAAGAAACGATCGTAAAGGTAGACGGTTGGCCACCAAGAAGCGATTGCCAGAGGATAGCAGAGACCCATCCTGAGCCTTGGGGTCTGATTTGGCCTCCCCCTTTTTTTCTTCACCGTGTCCAAGGTACAAGGCTCAACCACGACCGTGCGTGATGTCTGAATGGCCGCGAATCACGACCAATAAATCTAACATTAATTCTTAATCTCAATCCGATTCCATAGAACCATTCGAGATCTCGAGCTGTGAGTAGTCTCGGGGTGGAAATTTGAAACAGGCACACACCCCACAACAATAGTCCAGCCAGCTTCGTCACGTTTTCCGACCGCCGCCCGCCGCCCGCAAAAAAGGTTATTATTATTATTACACCCACCTTCCTCTTCCTCACCGTCTTCTCCTCCCCCTCAATTCATTCTCCCGCCTTTCTTTAAATACCTGCAGTTGCTCTGCAGCCCCCTCTCTTCTATGCTCAACCTAGCCCGCAAGACCTTAAACCGCGTTCCCAGCTTTCAGGATATCCTACAAGGCAGGATGACCCACCCCGATATGTAAGGAGCTCCCTCCACTTGCTGCCTCCTCAGGGGTTATCAGGGACGAGACTGACCACCTTGCTTTCCTCTACAGCTCAGTTGACGTCCTCGTCATCGGTGCTGGCCCAACTGGCTTGGGTGCCGCGAAGCGTCTCAATCAGATCGTACGAACCCTATTCCTACTGCGCGCGAGGCCGGTCTCCTAACAATTGCTCTAGAACGGCCCCTCATGGCTGATTGTCGACTCCAATGAGACCCCTGGTGGTCTCGCCTCTACCGATGTCACACCCGAAGGCTTCGTACGTGGACCCTTCTTTCGCTAATAAGACGTAATGCCCACATACCGATCCGAAACTAACACAATTACAGCTTTACGATGTCGGTGGCCACGTTATCTTCTCCCACTACAAGTACTTTGATGATTGTATCAACGAAGCTCTTCCCAAGGATGAGGACTGGTACGAGCACCAGCGTATCTCCTACGTACGCTGCAAGGAACAATGGGTCCCCTACCCTTTCCAGAACAACATTTCCATGCTTCCCAAAGAGGAACAGGTCAAGTGCATTGACGGCATGATTGATGCCGCTCTCGAGGCTCGTGTGGCAAACACCAAGCCTAAGGACTTCGACGAGTGGATTGTGCGCATGATGGGAACTGGCATTGCCGATCTTTTCATGCGACCATATAACTATAAGGTCTGGGCTGTGCCTACGACCAAGGTAAGCTATCCTGTTTATCCCTAAAAATTCACCATTTGCTAACAGCGCGCGCTATTCAGATGCAATGCGCTTGGCTCGGTGAACGTGTCGCCGCTCCTAACCTGAAGGCTGTGACTACCAATGTTATCCTCAACAAGACCGCCGGTAACTGGGGTCCTAACGCTACATTCCGTTTCCCCGCTCGCGACGGTACTGGTGGTATCTGGATTGCCGTTGCCAACACTCTCCCCAAGGAGAACACTCGCTTCGGTGATAAGGGCAAGGTCGTCAAGGTCAACGCTAAGAACAAGACGGTCACGCTGGGTGATGGTACCACCGTCGGCTACCAGAAGCTCGTCTCCACCATGTCCGTGGACTACCTCGCTGAGCAGATCGGCGACCAGCAATTGGTCAGCCTAACCAAGGAGCTCTTCTACTCCTCCACCCACGTTATCGGTGTTGGTATCCGCGGATCTCGCCCTGAGAGAATCGGCGACAAGTGCTGGGTAAGATGCAGCCAACTCCTCGTCAATATCTTCACCACTAACATTTATGCAGCTCTACTTCCCCGAGGACAACTGCCCCTTTTACCGCGCCACCATCTTCTCCAACTACTCTCCCTACAACCAGCCTGAGGCGTCCAAGAAGCTCCCCACTCTGCAGCTTGCCGACGGCTCCAAGCCCAAGAGCACCGAGGCTCAAGAGGGTCCTTACTGGTCTATCATGCTTGAAGTCTCCGAGTCTTCAATGAAGCCCGTTAACTACGAGACCCTTCTCGCCGAGTCCATTCAGGGTCTCGTCAACACCGAGATGCTCCAGCCTGGTGATGAGATCGTCTCCACTTACCACCGCCGCTTCGACCACGGATATCCCACACCATCCTTGGAGCGTGAGGGCGCTCTTACCCAAATCTTGCCTAAGCTGCAGGAGCTGGATATCTGGTCCCGTGGCCGTTTCGGTAGCTGGCGCTATGAGGTCGGCAACCAGGACCACTCATTCATGCTCGGTGTTGAGGCCGTTGATAACATCGTCAACGGCTCGGTCGAGCTGACCCTCAACTACCCTGACTTCGTCAACGGCCGGCAAAACACCGAGAGGCGCCTAGTTGATGGTGCTCAGGCTTTTGCTAAGAACAAGGCCCAGTAAAGTAATAAAGCACAGACCTTTTTCTCTCTTCTGGGTGCTTGATTAATGGACTTTACTTATAGACTTCTTTGTCGAAATTAATACTGAATGACTATGACTATGGAGGACGACAGACATTGAATACATGGACGGGGATTTAGATAAAGATTACCGGCTTGAGGCCTTTTACCACCTTTTCAACTACCACTTTTCTCATGAGCATTCCTCGTGCTCTTGCTTTTTCGAAGCGATTTTGGGGACGTTTAGCATATATTTAGATATCTATTCCCGAATTTACTATTGTTTCAGTGCTACCTTCGTTGAACTTCTATATCTCCGTATATCCACTCGTGTTAGGGCAGTGCTCCCTTCAAACACTTCTGCCTAACATACTGTACCAAGCACTCAACCGAGGACAATAGTGTTCCTTTATGGCTAATCGAGATACCAGTACTAGGGTAAGCAAGAGCTGCCATAGACTTGGGCTTTGAATACCTCTAGCTTATTTCCTCATGTTTGATTGTTCACTGATCAGATGGCTCAATAGTCCCAGAGACTCGATGTCTAAAACCAGGGAGAGTCTTGTCATTGCAGAGGAGATTAGGTGTTACATATTCCACCACAGGCTAACTTCTTCTCCTTGTGCTTTTTTTCTGGCCCCCATCTCCTTCCTACCAATCTCAATTACAGAAGGCTTCTCGAGTTTCTTTGGTTGGTAGAGTTCGGGGTTGGACCTCGTTTCCAACAACAGTAAGGATTACCACTCATTCGCATGTTCAAATGGGCTCTATATCTATAGCACTGGGCGATAGCTAACACCGAGCTCAAAAAAAAAAAAACAGTTTCAACAAAAGCTACGCCTATCCCACATCCTCCGCCACTGCTAAATAGATATTTCATACCAAACATGGGATCCTCTGTTACTGGAGCCTCGCACTCCTCGCAGGAATCAGACGCTCTCAGTACCAGCAATGGCGAATACCGATACCACGAGTACCGATTTGGCGAACGAGACATGAACTGGGCGCAATGGCTTGCGGAGCTCGAGCCCGAAGACACAACGGTCGCCGATCTCGAAAGGTTCCCTGAAACCCAGAGTCCGCACGAACAGTTTGGTGACATGGACTGGACTTTCTTAGGGGACGTCGACACCGACCCTGACGACCGCTCCGACGCATCCAGCGTCTCAGCCATTTCGGTCGAGGACATCGCAAAGCAAGAAGGCTCGGAAGACACCTCATCCCTTACAGGTACCGAGGCCACAACCACAACCAACCACCGACTAGGCACTCCCCTCAGGGAAGCCGACATCCGCGACCTTAAGCGCTTCACACTCCTCACCTACCCAGGAGAATGCCTTGTCGAGCTCCCCCAAGTTAAGCAGTTCTTAACCAGCACAACTAAAGAGACCCTCCTCCAGATCCTTGCCAGACTCTGGGACCTCGACAATGCCACCGTTATGGGCTACAAAACCATCAGCAATATCTTCGTTCAGCACGACTCGATGACAAAAATACAGCTGATTACCAACGCCTTTGCGCACCCCATTGAGGAGGATAGCGAGGTTGATGTGTATAAGGTGCTGAGCGCCATGGATATTGAGACGCTGAGAGGCCATGCGGAGGATGTGTTTGCGGTATCGGACCATTATTCTATCTTTGATCTCATGGTTCCTGGAGGGTTCGATAATGAGACGGCTATGGCGGAATTGTATGGCTCTGCTATTACGATGGGGGGGATTGACAGGGAGGGATTTGGGTTGGATGCGGAGGAGTGGTGGGATGAAATGGGCGAAGGCTTGCCGCTCTTTGAATGAATGAGAGTAGGATACAGAGACTTTGTCCTCTGGACGTTGCTTATATCGATGTCATCTAGCTCCTTCTCGGTTCCTCAAAACGTTATCAGAGTAAGGATGCTCTGCTCGCAAAATCTAGGGCTCAAATCCAGTAGTGAATGAGCCTTTTGCCTGCATCAACTGTTTTTATTTCTACTAATCTAGGAAAACTGGCTAAAGAATACGGCTTCTTGGTAGCATAAACAAAGATGATTGACCCTCCTTCTCAGCCCCCAGATATTATATTCGCTCGTCCCTAGCTTTATCCAGCTCGGAAAGACACTCTGGTTAGTTCATATTCCAGATTGTCGTTCCAATCATCGGCAAATAAAGGACAAAAAAAGAAGACTCATATATTGATAACGAAAGGGCAAGCCAAACAGTCAATATCCGTGGTCTAGCTCTGTGGCAAGCTTTGTGATGTACTCTTCGAAGGCAGCGGCATCTACTATTGCTGGGTGCATGAGTTGACCGAGCTTTGACAGAAGTTAGCAGTGTTCTGAAAATTTTGATGGAGTTGTCAAACCGGTCCATCTGAGTTGTGGTTCCGTCTGCCTTGCTTTGGCGGCAAAGTACCGTGCCCTTCCATAATTCTGCAATATTGATCTGTGGTATCGTGATCAGAGGTGCCAGAGTCAGGGAACATTGCCGAAATGAATGGGTCCTGAAACAGCCCGCGCGAAGGAGGTTGTCCGGTGGTTCTTTCTGGTGCGATGTTCTCTTGACTTTCTAGTTGAGACTGCTGTTCACAAAAAAAAAGTTAGCATATAGAGCTTCCCCAAAACATCACATAGTTACTTACAAGAGCAGCTGTTTGTTCATTGTCTGACTCAAGCAGGTGTTGACTAGCGTGAGTAGCTTGTAAGGTGTTTTGATAGACTAGGTCGCTGGTGTCTTGATCTTTATTGGTTTCCGCATCCTTTGTATCTATCAGTCAAATGCGATGAGGGCTCTCAACAGGTACTCACCACTTCATCAGGCGGGGCATCGTTTCTTTCAGTTGAGATAATTGAAGAACCCTGAATGGGAGACAGCTGAGGTACAAGACTGCCTTGATCAGAGGTTGGCGCAGCGAGGAACTCCTGAGCTTGAGCTTCAAAAATACTCATTTCATCGAAAACTGTCTCATGTGGCTCCTTGCCTGCGGAAGAAGACCCTGTGTGATCGGGATATTCCATTTGTGCTGATGAGGGTGCGGCTTTAAGGGGAACAAGGTGCAATCCTGATAAATCGCTCGGAGGATGTTCAAGAATTGTGGTATTCGAAAGACCTTTGGATCTCCGACCTGTTTGGGGGCTGTTCAAGAACGATGAGATAAGGCGAGGGTTTCCTTGAGAGAATATTGTGTTAGGATCATTAGCGATATCTAGCAACAAGAGGGTTTGAAAGAGTTACCTGAATCATTCACTGCGCACGTGTGCCCAGTCAGCTCAAGGAATAAGTTAGCTAAGAGCCTTGCAAGAATACTGGTCTCGTCCCCATCATCGGATGGTGGAAGTGGCGCTGTGTTGAACAAGGACTCTGAATGATTGTGTTGGGATGTCTGCAGCATCAGATCGAGGGAATTTCTATGTGGATGAGCATCTCTTGCAGATTGTAAACCCCACTGCTGTGAACCATTGTATGCTTTATCTCTAAGATTGTTGTCGTCAAGAGAGTCTCTTTCTTCCCCCTGTTCTAGTGGACCGCTTCCTGCCATCGTCTGTGACTGAGTCTCATCGCACTCGGACTCGAACAAAGTTTCTGGTGGAGAAAAACTGTCTGACTCCAGGAAGAGTCCGTCTTCGTCGTCCTCGTCTCCATCATAGCTGTTTCCGGACCCTGTACGTTGCTGATGCCACTTGACAAGCTGTTCGTTTCGCGAGAAGATGCTGTCGATGTGAAAGCGGAGGTCGTCCTCGGTGAGGGCAATGCAGGTGGGTTTGGACCGCAGCATTGCGGAGGATGTTGAAGGTCTACATAAATTCAAGGCTTTACTGGGATTTTAGACAGAGTCGTCGTTGGGGATTTGATCCCTCGTCTAAAAGAAGGAAGGTGCGAGGATGATTTCCGAAATAGGAAGTTGTATGGGCCGCGGAGGAGGTGAACTTTACAGCGGCATCAGTATCCAGAATTCTACCTAATTCTCAGCACCACTGTGATAATCGTTAGAAAGATGCAAGGTACTCCGTAGTAAATGGCCTATATATATAGGCCACACAAGATTGATGACGAACAGTGGAGTGGCTCAGTCAAGCTCAAGCCGTGACTGACGAATGCCTCTGCCTAACTAAGAATAACAACACGACACCTAAGAGTCAGAGCCCACTCCAAAGCAACTCCATACTGGGGGCCGCTGCGTATCCATTTCGAATTTGCATAGCATCATGCTGATAATACTCTAATGCTTAGTCTGGCTTTCGTGTAGTTCAATGCTAAGAATAATCGGGTGGCTGTCATGATGATTCCCTTCAGTCTAAAGTTACTTGATTTAATTTCTCTCCGCCTCGAATCCTCCGCGTCTCCCAATCTTCCTCTGCCTCCTGCTCCTCTCGTTTACCCTCCGTCACCCTACCCTCTCTCAACCCTCCCCGTACGATTCCCCTTCGCTCGCTTTGGTCCTTTCTCTGTTGTTTTCCCCTTGTTTGCAGTGCTCAGTATCGCTCTAGTTCTGTCCCCCGACACTCCACCCCTCGTCTGATTCTGGATCATGCATTGTCCGCTCCGTCTCCGACCGCCGCCATAGTCCGTCGGTACCCCCTCTCCCTATCTCGACACTACCGAGACTGGGAACCCATACCAATACTCTCAGTCATTCCTCCTGCCAACCTCTCCAGTTCCGACCGTTGTTCCGACTTCTTGCGTTGTCCTCGCTCTCAAATTACGCAAAGATAGCTCTTCCGCTCCACGGCCGCCGGTCCTCCCCACATCGCCTCTCCCTTTCGTTTCGATCGTTAACCCCTGAGCTGGTCTATTGAGCAACAAAGTTCTCCTGTGTGAATTGCTGCGCCCAGTATGGATGGCGATATTAGTCTCTCCCAGTCTCTGGGGGGCCTACGCATAGCAAACCCGGACAACGCCTCGTTACATTCGTCGGAGGATGCTTCAACTCCGGCTGCGAGTGCTGCACCTCCAGCTTCGATAGCGCCGAATGATTCGAGGAGTGAGCCGACATCGATTGAACAACCTGGCAGTGCATTATCATCGTTTCCGCCGGTTGAAAATCGAGTCTCCTATCAATCATACCACCCCGATATACAGCAACAACCAGTTTCACATTACACCACCCCCTACTCCTCACAACCACAGCTTCCTCCCCCTTCGACTTCCTCCCGCCCCGTATCAACTTTATACGCGAACGGCGTTACGGCGACTCCCACCCGAGAAAGTTCATACCGTATCCGGACGGATTCTGCCGCCTCGTCTGCTTCTGAAAGCCTAGCACGGGCCGAATCTCGTGGAGGCTCCGCAGCCTACCAAGCTGGTGTGCCTATCCGCGATAACACGCATAGCGACCGCTCCTACCACACAGCACAAATATCATCTGCGAACGGAGCAGCAATATTGCGTCAACCATCTCGAGCACGCGCCGGAGGCGCCCCACAACTGTCCGGGTCGCCATACGGAATAGAGAATGGCCCCATGTCGAGCAGTGAAGAATGGCAAGACCGCGGTGCCGCCGTCACCGTGAGGCAGGAGATTGACGCGAATGGGAAACCGGTCGCCCGTTACATCAAGAAAGGAGTTCGGGATTTTTCTTTCGGCCACACCCTTGGGGAAGGCTCCTATAGCACCGTCGTTTTGGGAACAGATCGGCAAACTCTTAAGGAGTATGCGATCAAGATTCTGGATAAACGGCACATTATCAAGGAGAAGAAGGTGAAGTATGTAAATATCGAAAAGGATACCCTGAATCGCCTCACCGACCATCCGGGAGTTGTGCGATTGTATTATACGTTCCAAGATGAGCGCTCGCTATATTTTGTCTTGGATCTTTGCAAGGGCGGCGAACTGCTAGGCGTGCTGAAGCGAATGAGTTCGTTCGATGAAGAGTGCACGAGGTTTTATGGCGCTCAGATACTGGACGCAATCGACTACATGCACAAGCGCGGCGTCATCCACAGAGATTTGAAGCCGGAAAATGTCCTACTTGACAACCAAATGCACATCAAAATCACCGATTTCGGCACTGCAAAGATTTTGAAGAGCCCGCAACCTATCCAAAATCCTGGCGGCATTCCATCTTTAGACTCAGATATGCCTGAAGAAGAGCGTGCAAGCTCTTTTGTCGGTACGGCCGAGTATGTCAGCCCCGAGTTGTTGACCGACAAAAATGCTTGCAAAGCGAGCGACTTGTGGGCTTTTGGTTGTATCATCTATCAGCTTTTAGCGGGACGCCCACCCTTCAAAGCTGGTAATGAGTACCAAACGTTCCAGAAGATTGTCGCTTTAGAGTACGAATTCCCTCTCGGCTTTCCCAGCGTCGCTCGCGATTTGGTCGAGCGCCTCCTCGTTCTTGATCCAGCCCGGCGTCTCCCGATTGAACACATCAAAAATCATGAGTTTTTCCAAGGCATAACGTGGGGCACAGATCTCTGGAAGCAGAAGGCACCTCGCTTGAAAGCTTATAGCCCCCCTGCACGTGAGCCTATCAAACTGAATGGTGGTTCGGAAGGAGACAGCTTCCCACCGAGCATCAACACAGCACCCTCAGCTGCGAATTCGCGGGTGGTGCCCCGGCTGGTCACTGAATTGCCAGCCCCAAGCCAGCTTGACATCGAATGGTCTCCCGTATTGACCAAGAACAATGAAAGGATACTGAAGCTGGGAAATCTTGTGGTTGTCTCTTCACCGGCTTCCCATAGTCCCGTTTCGAAGCATGGGGAATATGAAGCCCCGAAGAAGTTTTCACGGTTTTTTGGGGGTAGCACGACGAAGAAGCGCCAACGCTTGGTTATGATCACTTCATCCGGCCGGATAATAATGGCTCCTGCTGGCGGAGAGGAGAAGAAGACAAAGATGGAATTGTCTTTGCTTGCTCCAGGCACACATTACCGCACCTCCACAGACGCCAAAGGCGTGTCATGCTGGATTGTGGATACGGTAAGAACTTTCCCTTATAGAACCATTTAGACTTCGTACTAACCAATAATCTGTAGCGTGAGAAGCATTTTGTTTTCGAGGACCCCAAGCCGTCGTCGAGCAACATAGGCACAACCGCTCTATCTGCACAAGACTGGCTAGATACTCTCGATCGCGCACGAGAGATGGCTCTGATGCAACAAAACAGCGGCTCTTACTCGGCCGATGATGCCTTCCGTGACCTATCCTCCGGATTCTCTAGCCACGCCAATACTCTCGACCGAGCCTCGGAAACCCCTCACGAAGCACCACCACCATCAGGACGAGCAACCCTTGTCAAGCACCAAGGAACTGATTCGGACTCTGTCAAAGGGAAGAAACGATTCAGTCGACGCCATTCGAAGAACGGCCTCGCCGCAGTTTTCTAATTTTCATCAATACACCGCCTGTTCCACTTTTTATGCTGTCGACTTCCGATACCCTGATTTTTCCAACCAGTTCACATCTTCTTGAGCTGAGTTTTTGCGGCACGACGCGGCAAATCATCTCTGCAATATGCATAAACCCGTATACACCTACAACTCTTGCTTGTGCCAGTATTCCGCATGCGGTGTATCCTCCACATCAACCCATCGGAGCTCTCACATTCCCATCAATACATATATCCCTGAGTTCACATTTCCCAACCTCGAGTCGGGCTACTTACCCATTTCCTTTGTACATCTGTTTTTTCTTCTTTCCCTTGTCGATCTATTGCATCTGTAAGAATCTCTCTTCTGTGACGTTATCATTAGTCTCGAGCGCTATTTTACCTAGTCTTGCATTTTTACAATCATGAGCGGTTTCTTCTTCTTTACTACCCTTTACTCTCTCACCTCTCTTCTCACATTATTCTTTCTTAATAGTCGCTCGATACTCTTTTCTCGCTCCCGTTTTTACCACTGTTCTTGGCCGATGGTGATGTTGATTGATATCTCTGCTGCATTTAGATGGAAGGAGTCCCCCCCTCACGCATATATTCTCTATTTGACCCTTCTCGTCCATATTTCCAACCAAGATATATATTATATGACCTATTGTATCCCATCCTAGCTTTTTCAATCCACTGTTGTGGGACGAGACCTGCTGTCCTGGGATCTGAGTACTTTTCGAGTCTATACATAACCAGTCTGTAAATAGTTGAGCAAAACAATTCGAAGAATCACCGCGGCCGTTGAGCCGATGCCAAGTATAAAGAGCATACAGATTACGGGAAACTGAATATTTACTATACCTCTGCTAAAGCGGAAGTGTAGTAGAAACTAAAATAAATGGTTCTCAGCATGTTGAAAGATTTACGTACAGGGTATTAATAACTACGGTAAACAAAGTGCGGCATTCATATAAATAGCCAATCAATCCTGGAATCATCCAACTCCTGAATCCAGTCAAAGTCATCATCATCATAGTAATAGTCGTCACTAGGGCTTAACGGTGTAGCCGTCGAAGGAGTGGCCGTGGTCACAGTCGGAGTAGGTGTAGTAGTAAGCGAAGGCGATCGCGACGCGACCGAAGAAAAGCTATTATAGTCGTGATCATGGTCTGCACGGAACCTGGCCTTAGATCCCTCTTCACGGCGATGATCACGCTTTCGCCACATCATCGTGAGAACCCATGCGGCGTTACGGACGTTAACGCTTGTGAGGTGAAAGTAGAGGCTGCGGAGGGTTTCGAGGATGAATGGGCGCTGCGCGGGGTCTCTGCATTCGGCGCCGGCGATGAAGGAGGGCCAGATGAGGCATTTAAAATGTGGGTCGGAGGAGGGTATGAGGGTGAACTGGTGGATGAGAAAGGCGGCAACTTCGGTGTGGTCAAGGGGAAGGCCAATGGTCGTAGAGACAGTCGTCGCGCCTGGTCGAGGGCGAGATAGAACTCTGGTAGCGTAGAGGTAGACAGCGGCCTTGTATATATTTGCTAGGGCAATCCGCATGGAAAGATCCGGAAGAAAAAGGTAGCTTTGGAGTGACTCTGCCCAAGCAACGGGGTCAAAAGCCTGAATATGTTTGGGGAGATTCTCAGGGCAGTGGAGAGGGTTTGAGCCTTCTGGGAGATATTCGGATGGGAAGACCGTGCTCGGTTGGGAACTTAAATCGTGACTGAGTTCAAGGTCAAAGAATGCGTGGACGAAGAAAATAGCCTCCAGCAAATAGGCAGGACAGCCGACCCAGGATGTTTCTTCTAGGCGCTTCAGAGCCGAAGCTCCCATGGCAGAGGTATAGAAAGGCTTCGATAGAGTACCGGGTCGAGCCAAAGTGGAGCCCATGAGCTGGATTCTACATGGAAATGTTAGCTCAGACTATATAATATTTAAATGGACGTCAAGCCTCCAACTTACACTAGACATCCATCGGTAGCAAAATCATCCAGCCAGTTCATCATAGTTTGCGCTTGACTTGATTTGACATGGCTACGATTCTCCAACAATTTCTTTGCCCCTTCCAAGTGGAATTTCCAAGCACCATGTCCTGATTCAATGGCATCCATCAAAGCAAGAACCATGATGGCTGCCAAAGTACGGTTGTCGCTGCGGAGACTGGGGTCAGACACATCCCGTGACAGCTGGTGTAGAGCACGTTGCTTAAGTCCAAGGAAATGCTCATAGGCTCTGGGGCAAGAACGTCGAGACAAGGCGCCGAGGTCGGCTGGTCCTACCGCTTCTGGTGGAGTAGTTGGATCGCTAATTGATAGTCTCGCACCAGCCCACGGCATGGGAGAAAACTCCCCGTTTGCCAAAATCACGTAATGTAAGGCACCCATAGCAGCGAGCGAGTGAGCAATGACAGGCGAATCATTGACCAACGGGATGAGATCCTGAAAAGGGTTCTTCACATTAGAATAGAGAGTCAAATACCCAGCAAGGTTTTGATTGACTGTTGGGGAGAAGAATATTAAATTAGCTGAGATTGCTGTATGAGTGAGATGTTGGCGATGAACATACAGTGGCTGATATAAAATCTGGACAATCGACTGCAGTCCTGGAACAATGGATCTACGAGCACCCATGGTGTCTGGACTGTAATGTCTGTCGCGACCGTTTCCTGAGAGGCAATCCGCGTCAACTCCGTCGACTTGGCCGCACGGTTCTCGTCAGGAAGTTGGGGATTTGACGAGTTCGTCGTCCCGGCGTAAGTAGCTATCTCGACGGAGGTGGAATCGGCATGGTCAAGCTCATCATGGCTCTTGTGAGCATCATCGAGTTTCTTTTTAGAATCACCGAAGCTGCGACCCATCATCTTGCCCCGACTAGCCACTCCACCCTTGACCCAAACGAGGGGTTTTTGATACCCCAGACATTCCTTCCCCGCATCCCGGCACTTCCGACACGTGGGGAGTCCATTGTCGCAGATAATGCGGCGGCGACGGCAGGTATAGCAGCCTTTGCTCATGGCGTTGCACCGACACAGCAGAACTGAACGGAGACTCGATCAGAAAACCCGAGCATGACACCACTCGCCATCCTTGGGGGAGAAAATGTCGCAGAAAGAGCGGATATATCGGTTAGGCGGGATTGGAATCAGCAGGGGCGTCTGATAAGAGGATGACGGGCAGCAGCAGCATCAGCCATGGGAAAAAGCAATGAAATGGAACGAGTCAGATGGGCCGGGCAGAGCAGAGCGGAGAGCTGAATGGAGGTCGAGTCGAGACTCGAGATTCCCCGAAGGATGGGTCAGATCACATGACGGGACCGATAAGGAAAGCTTATCGACGGTTACGATACGATACGATACGATACGATACCGGTATGGATCTTCATGTGACTGCAACCGAGTGCCTGGGTTCACCACCACAACAAATCACCTCCCATCAACAACTGCTCTTCCTTTCTCCTGAATCCGCCACCATGGATCTCCCCTAGTTGCTCCCTCGGAGTTTCCTGTCCTTTGTACGTTCTTTTCCCATGGTTCTATTCCATTTTCTTTCCGTTTTGTGACTCTTTGTTGACAACTTACTGATCTTGATTATAGTTCTACTTTGTCGCTATTCTTAGTTCGCTATCCGTACCCTCGCGCCCGCTGAGGCCGAGATCTAGCGACCTTCCACCGAGTCTCCTCTACAATATCGTGTGCGCTACCTTAGATTGGATGCTGCACGTAAGAATATTCTAGGTGTTCGATCACCGCACCCTCATACTATGCGAAAGTCCTCTGTGCCTACTACACACTCAGAAATGGTCTCCCAGGCTCAAGTGCTCGAGCGCTCCATGCCTGCTCAAAGCGCACTGTCATCTGTGTCGCGTCACTCCCACACCACTCGGCGACATCGCTCGAGTCGCTCCCATCACGGCGGCCTCATCCATCAGCCTCTGAACGATTTTCCGATCTTCACCCATACTGGTGACGTTGAGATAGTGATACGCGCTGGCCCCCAAGAGAACCGGTATCTTTTGCACCGACTCATCCTCGCGCAATGCTCTGGCTTCTTTGAGACTAGCACACAGGAAGAGTGGTCGCGACAACCCGCCGTGAGCCGGCCACCCAACAACCCCGACTCGGGAACCCTATCGCGAATCAGTGAAGACGCTTCGTCGCTTTCCAATGGTTCCACCTTGGCGCAGTCCGACGCCGGGGTAACTCAATTAGCGCCCGAGAAGAAGCGATGGCGGTATGAACTAGACTGGGAAAATAAGGCAGAGGATGAGGAACCAATACTCGCCCAGAAGGTATGTACCTCGTCCCGTATTGGCCCGGTCAACACGAACTTACTCCCGGCATTGGTTCCAGCCACCTAGTACCTCTGGTGCCATCGTGAGCGACTTCGGACCGTATGCGAAGCCGATGACCAAACCATCGAGCAATCATGCCGGATTTGCTCGCTCTATGGCAAACTTGGCTGGTCTGCAGTCCGTAATCCATCTGCCACATAGGTCGAGTGCGGTAGCGGCGGCTGCAGCAAACACGAACGCGACCAATGAAAGGACGATGGATCCCATACTCCGTGATTATGACAACCTGTTCCGGCTATTCTACAACCACCCACCAATACTTAACACCATCAACATTGCTACTGCATATGCAGAATGCAAGGCCCTTCTAGCCCTGGCGGATATGTATGATGCCCTACCCGTCACTGGACCCCGCGTCGACCACCATCTTCTAGGCTTTGGGTCGCGACTTTTCAAACAAATCGCCAAATATCCGCCAAGCTATCTCAAGCTAGGGTACCTTGCACGAAGTCGTGTCATCTTCTCCGAGGCCCTGATCCACGTCGTCGGCCAATGGCCGGCAGGACAATCCCATCTCCGCAGCGGACCCTATTCCCCGCTGCCTCCTCTCGTACAGGACATTATCGAGGACAAATATGAGGATTTGGAGGACCTTAAGGCACGCATTGACTCCAAACTTTTGCGTCTTACGCTCACCACATCCCGCGGGGAGCGTGTCACTCCGCAAAACGCCTACTTGGACTGGCTTGCCATCTCCCTCTTCCGGCAATGGCTTGTTGATAGCACCACCCCACCTCCACCACCGATTCTCAAAAATAACAGTCACCCTGCGAATCATGTCCAATCTAACCGTGCAGCTTCTGCAACAACTGCGACAACTCTCTCCGCTTCCCGACCGACCGACAGCCCAACCGTGACCACGACAGCAGTTGCTTCGGCTCGCGTCTATCGGCTTATTGGCTCCTCCTCGACGCAAGCGTACCTCTCGCATGAGGAACTCAAGAAGTTTCTCAAGGTTCACCCGACAGCGTCCTCGGAGGCCCTGTATACCCGTGAGGTGCTTAAGCGATTCGAACGAAAGATGGACGAAATCAAGCGGCTGGCCCGTGAAATCGTCAAACCTCTCATGCGCAACTTTCTTGAATTGGATCTAAAAGGAGGTGACTTGAGCGATACAATTCCTTACCTTACATGTGTCAAAGTCGAAGATGACGATATCCCGTGGGAATGATTTACGACCGAAATGACTGCCGATACCCAAACCATCTCAGACTCTTATGCTTATGACTTTACGACCTCGATGAGATCTCTTTATTAACGATATTACAACTCCAATTTCGACCTTCTCATCTCCGCTGTTCCAAACTTTGCCACGTCGTTACGCCAGGTTGATGAAGTGATGATTCTCTTGTTTGTTTCTGCTGACGATTTGGGCTCCCTTCCACCCTGCTGTATACTTTTGCATGTGGGCGGTATTTTTATCACATTGGGATTATTTACAGTACCATTTACATAACACCTGCAGGATAAGAGTACATGTACAGAGCAATTGGATAATTTGCCAACCGGTTTGCCTAGAGAACTAAATGAACAACAATATTTTACAATCTCCGTACAGTATTGGCTGATTTTCCAATCAACCAGTCTGCCTAAGTAAGTAATAAGCACCAGCATTCATCCTACAGAGTATCTTCGAAACTGGCTACAGGATCGCCTAGGTAACCTAGAAGCCTCCAGTGCCACTTGTACACCCCCAACCGTATCATTCGAATCCGACCTGCAGGCGGCACTTGCCGCCAATCAATGCGAAGGCAACCGGCTCCCAACTGGAGCTGGAGCTGGAGTCGGAGCTCACCTCAGGAGAGGTTTCCAGACCCCGACAGCCACGTCAAGACTGCGCTTATGCATGGGCTCCTTCGGCGAGGCGACCCGTACCGTGCAGTTTGGGCCTGAGGCCCTGAGTTGAGTTAGTCACCCGAGATTCCTGGTCTGTACCCTACAAAAGAAATTATATCGATTTTGGAGTACTTCTTTTGCGGCTTATGGAGAAAGGGGAGGGTCATGCTAGTTATCTGATTGTTTTCTTTCTCAATCTAAGTGGTGTTGTCGAAAATCTGAAAGTATTTAGTTGATATAAATTATCTACTGTTCTCTAGATAGAGAATCATGGTCGCTTGCTATAGCAAGATACTTATTATAATACAGGTAGGTAGATGTATAGTACACGTCAGAAGAATCCAGGTGCTCATGGGTTCTGCTTCCCAATCACCTCGAGGCCGCCCATGAATGGCCGCAGGACTTCAGGGATAACGACTACCCTGTTCTCCGTATCCCATCCGTTTTCTAGAATGGCGGCCAAAACTCTCGGTACGGCCATTGCAGTTCCGTTCACGGTATGCGGGAAACGAGTTTCTTTTGCTCCATTTCTGCGCACGCGTGTGCCTAATCGCCGGGACTGGTAGTCTGTGCAGATGGAGGCCGAAGTGACTTCTCCCCATGCACTCTCAAAATCCTCGCCGCGCAATCGCGACGGGAACAGGGCTTCGATATCGCGTTTGCGGGTGGCGCTAGCGCCGAGGTCGCCTGTTGGCATTTCAAGGATGCGGCAGGGGAGGCGGAGGGAGGTAAGGATCTCTTTTTGTACTGTGAGGAGATTATCGAAGAGGTCGTCGGATGTTGGTGTAGATGACGCGGGGAAGTTATCTGCCCAGCCGAACATCTCCACCTTTGTGAATTCGTGGACGCGGTACAAGCCCTTTGTGTCTACGCCGCGAGACCCTGCTTCGGCGCGATAGCAGCGGCTAGGGCCTACTAACTTGAGCGGGAGGGCAGAAGCATCGAATTCACGACCAGCATGCATGGCAGCTAGGGGAATCTCGGCTGTAGCAGCGAGAGACCGCTGGGGCTTGGCCTTGTCTTTCTCCGCCTGCTCAATGGCCCATATTTGTTGTTCATTGTTTTGGTCGCGGGGCTGAAAGCCGCACGCATCTGCAACGTAGGAGTAGACGATCGAGGGCGGAGATACGGGATTCCAACCGTGTCGTCGAGCAACCGAGAGAGAGTACTGAATTAGGGCTTGTTCTAGGATGGCGCCCTCGCCGGTGAGGAAGTACCAGCCCCAGCCAGTGGTGGTCGCAGCGCTGGCAAAGTCTATTAGACCAAGAGCAGAGCCAATGGCGACATGAGAGCGAGAGGAGTCGGAGTGGTGGACCCAGGAGGGCGGCGATTGAGGGTCGAAATTGAGGTATTCTATAAGAGCTGGCTCGGAGCCGACGGGGGTGTGAGCGGAGGAGAGATTGGGTAGCGAAAGTGCGAGTTCGTTGATTTGTTCGCCATATGAGGCCATGCGAGTTGTCAGCGTCTGCGATTCATTTTTCAATTGCTGGGCTTCGGCGCGGAGAGCGGGCTCTTGTTCTTTTTCTTTATGGTCGGTGGCTGGATTCTGAAGCCTCCCAATTGTTTTCTCGAGGGCTTTTATTCGTGAGCGCGAGGGCTTGAGCTGTATATCTATTTGGCGAATTTCATCTGAGAGCTGTTGGATTTTAGACGGATAGTCCGCTTGCGTGGGGTAATTGCGATTGCGACAGTTTTCAGCGTAGAGCTCGGGGTTCTGGCGGATGTGCTTGATGTCGGGGGCGGGTCTTGGAGCGGTGGGAGGACGAGGGATGGAGGCGTAAGAGCGACGAGAAAGCCTGCAATAGATGCACACTCTCTGGTAGAGGGGAGGACGCATCATGACTGCAGAGTCAATGTGTTTATCTGCGAATTGAAGCTATCCACGATTTTATCTGGGGAAACATGCCATATTCTGCCATTGTTTACCGCTTTCACATGTGCGCCGATCTCGAACGGAGTACTCCGTACACTGCCTGGATTCTTACGCTGCTCTGCTCTTATCTATTATTGCTTTGTCTGCATACTGCATGGAACTATCTCAAATCTATCAAGATGTGGCAATCAAATGTTCAAACAACGCCTTCAGATAGTATGCCGATTGCTTCGGATACCTTGTCTTATCCGGAGAGTCAAAGTCGATGAAAGTGCTACCAAATCGGTCCGAGTAGCCAGCGGCCCATTCTACTCTTGTTAGCTTCAGAGGAGAAACCAAGAAGGACTACACTTACCCCAGTTGTCGGTAAAGGTCCAGCCAAAGTATGACCGAATATCAACCCCATCCTCTTTGACAGCACGGGCCAACCCACCCACATAGCCCTCGAAGAATCGTATGCGGAAGGTGTCGTTGAGCACCTCTGGGGTCGGGGCCGTCTCCCCCTTAGCAGTTGTACCATTCTCTGTGACATAAATGGGCACATGATACCGGTTCCAGATCCAATTCAGCAGCTTGCGGAATCCTACCGGTGCCATTCGCAACCAAGGTGTATCAGACTCTTCGCCACGAGACTCGCCCTTGCTGTTGGTGTCGTGGACAATGATATTACCTTTATGGTCGTTTATATCTGCAGGTGTGTCCTTGTGCTCTACAAAGAAGGTTGTATATGAGTTCATGCCGTAGAACTCGGAACTTCCCAGCACGAGCCCCGACTCCTCTGGAGTGAACCGTGGAAGGCGGTCCCCGAGCTGAGCGCGCATTGATGCAGGGTAATCGCCGGTCTTGTATAGAGGATCTGCGAACCATGCAATCTCAAACTCTCGTGCTCGCTCTGCTGCCTCTTGGTCCTTTTCACTCTCACTGAAGGCCTCTGACCAGTTCCCGTGCAGGGTAATGCCAATGGTCCCATTTTGAATCGACTTGAACTCTTCTTTATAGAGCTTCGAGGCGTAAGCGTGGGCTATCAACTCTGTATGAGAGACGGTAAATGGCTCTGTAGAGGAGTCTCCCTCCTCATTGAGATCTCGAAAGGAGGACCGAGCAGGAGCATGCACACCCGCCGCATAGCCAGCCAGCGAATACACTCCGGGCTCGTTGAAAGTAATCCAATGGCGGACCCGTGGCCCTAATCTCTCAAAGCAGACACGTGCGTAGCGAACAAAATCAGGAACGAATCTCTCCTGGTTGAGCATGCCTCCATATCGATCTTCTAGAGCCTGCGGCACGTCCCAGTGAAAGAGGGTCACAAATGGCGTAATGCCATTCCTGAGTAGCTCTTCAATCAGGTCTTGGTAGTACTTGATGCCTAGCTCATTGACAGGATCGTCCGCTCCTCCAAGCGGAATAATACGTGACCAGGATAGCGAGAATCGGTATGCATTGACCCCGTACGACTTCATCAACGCGACGTCCTCGCGAAAGAAGTCATAAGACCTAACCGCATCGTCGGCTGTGCTGCCATCTTTGACCTTGCCGGGAGTGTGGCCGAAGGTGTCCCAGATCGAGAGGCCTTTGCCGTCCTTGTTCCACGCTCCTTCAACCTGCGGCGCTGCAGTGGCGTAGCCATGGAAGAAATCAGGGCGCAGAGTACCCTTGAGGTCCTCGACTGGGGTCAAATCCATGGTCATGCTTTGGTCGTCTTTTTCGTCGTGTTCCTTGAAAGTCCGTGCTTGTCCAGGCTAAATGGCCACTTGAACAAGAGCTTAAGAAGAGTGCCATCGACGCCTCAAACAATCAATCCTTGGATCTCGGGCCTTTCCTCGGATAATCGGGGGCTTGGCTTTCAATTCGAGCCGGTGATTGTTGGAAAACACCCTTGGGCATTTTTCCGGCGGGGTTTGCAGGAGGGGCTGCTAGCTCTAACTACGGCCCTAATAGCGCCACGATTTTGAAGTGCCATTTAGCTTTGGCTTGGATTTTCGTTTACTCTTGAAATGCTTGTTTAATCATCTTCGTCGTTGAGGATGGTCACCCCCTTCGCTTCCAACACCTTGCGTGCTCCGTCTGGGTAGTGAACCACAGCCCTAAGTCCTAGTTCTGACTTCACAATAACCGGCCCTTGGATGGCTCCATCTTCCCAGCCAAACTCAAGCTCGAAGCCACCACGCGCCCGGACTCCCCGAAGCCGCCCAGTCTTCCATGCTGCTGGGCAGGCGGGGAGTAGTCGTATGATACCGTCTTCATGTGACTGCACCAACATCTCCAAGATTCCGGCGCCACCTCCGAAATTACCATCGATCTGGAATGGCGGATGTGTATCTAAGAGGTTCGGTAGGGTCGAATCCGCTAAGAGTCGCTCCAGATGTGAGGAGCACTCGTTTACGTCCCTCAACCGGGCATGCAGGTTGAGAAGCCACGCTCTGCTCCACCCTGTATGGCCACCACCGGCTGCCTGTCGTCGGCGGAGAGTAACAGCGCAGGCTTTGGCTAGCTCGGGTGTTGTGTCCACAGTGATGTCTTTACCCGGATATAGAGCCCAAAGATGCGAAACGTGCCGATGACCCGGCTCGAGCTCATCATAATCAGACATCCATTCTTGGAGCTGCCCTGCTGAACCAATACGGATTGGAGGCAGTCGGAGTAGCGTTTCCTTTACACTAGGCAGGAGTTCATCTTGCGAGAGACCTAGTACCTCTAGTGCTGCGACAAATGCCTCCAAGACAGCGCGCACCAACTGGACGTCAATCGTTGAGCCTTCGCACAGCACACCTGCCTCTCCCTGTGCAGCACGATACGTATTCTCAGGAGATAACGATGGGTTGGTTACCTTGTATTGACCCGAGGCGTCGTCCACTAGGAAATCTACTAGGAACTCGACGCAGCCTCTTAGCACTGGGAATAGATGGGCTAGCGAGATCTGATCTCCGGTAAAGCGGAAGTGCTCCCAAATATGAAAACAAAGCCAAGCACCACCTAGCGGCCAAAGAGTGGCCGGCATCCAGCGGTCCACAGGAGCTGTATCAGCCCAAATATCAGTGTTGTGGTGCACCGTCCACCCGCGACAACCGTACATTTTACGTGCGGTTTCGGCGCCGGTAACAGCAAGACGCTCGAGCAAGCTGAACAGGGGTCGCTCACACTCAGACAGATTGCCCACGTTGGCGGGCCAATAGTTCATCTGGAGGTTTATATTGATCGTGTAACGACAGCCCCATGGAGGATGAAACGAAGGGTTCCAGATACCCTGCAGTGTCGCAGGCAATACGCGATCTGAGCCATCTTTCTTCCCTGGGCGACTACAGGATATCAAGAGGTAGCGGCTGTAGTGCAGGTACAGAGCGAAGAGCCCTGGATCTCGCTCATTCTTGATCCGCTCGTCTGTGGGTTTGTATGTTGCGTCCGGACTCAATTGCAATTCCAGGCGCCCATATAGGGCTTGATAATCAGTTATATGTCGACGCCATATGTCGTCTATTGAGTAGGCCAGTGCCGCGTCTAAATCGGCAGTCGTCGCTCGAATAATGTTTTCGTGTCGGTAAGTCGTCTGCGCAGCGACCAGGACCAGGACATCCCTCGCAGTGACGACGAGGTTCTTGCCGACTCGCTCGATTCTGGCGGACTCCTGATCGCCGTTCTCGCAGCGAATTGCTACCTTGCAGCTGGCGCGGTTACTGTCCTTGCCTCCTGGAGTGACCTGCATCGTTATTGACCGATCGTCTACCGATAATTCGTCTAGAAACTCATTGGTTTCGTATTCCAGATCGCTTAGCCGACTGAGACGAACTAAGAACTCGGTATGCCGCGAAGCTTGTATCCGAATAGCGAGTACACCGTCAGGATGGCTGGCAAGTACCTGACGATGAAATTGAACGCCATTGTACTCATACTGTACATGGGCAATTCCC
The DNA here is from genome assembly GCF_047715665.1 of Aspergillus karnatakaensis. Classification (NCBI taxonomy): domain Eukaryota; kingdom Fungi; phylum Ascomycota; class Eurotiomycetes; order Eurotiales; family Aspergillaceae; genus Aspergillus; species Aspergillus karnatakaensis. The sequence goes on from NW_027395756.1 coordinate 290,532, forward strand.
TCGTTCAAATCCAAGGATCGTCGATAGCTTGCCACCTGGTCGAAGGAATGGCCAAATTCCAGAGACAGGGTACCGAGAGGTTCACAGTGTCGCTGGCTAATTGGAGAGGCGAAGAAAGCGCGACGGACCAATTGCTCGGCCTGCTTGTGATCTCCTTGTCGAATCAACTCCCGCAACCGTGGTAGATTCTTTAATGCATCTTCTGGAAGACGGTCTTGCGGACCTCCATACCAGACCGAGTCCTCATTGAGCTGGAGCAATTCAGTATCGATCCTCCCATAGACCATGGCCCCAAGTCGTCCATTGCCTACCGGTAGGGCCTCGTCCCATCCAATAGCGGGTTTCTGGTACCAAAGCTCGGACATAGTATATCTGAGGATTTGCGACTGTCCATGCAATCAATTGGAAGTGTGCTCCAAAAGACTTGTCTTTAACAACGAACCTGGGCGACACGGACCGTTGGCCGAGACCGAAATGGACAAGACGGCCAGAAGATGATTCCTTCTTTGCTCCTCTCTGCATTCGCCATCACCAGCTCACATTTTCCCGCAAACCTCCGCGGGCAGGGTCTGATTCGCGGAAATTCACCGCAGTTATTTCCCAAGCTCTTTGGAGGCCGGGGGTCAGACCACGAGGGCATCCAATTCGGTAAGAGCGACAAGGGCTTAACCTGATCAAGCTAGTTTCGAGTGGGGCTCGGGGTCTGGGGAAATCTAGTTGCTCTTTCCCCGGCTAATGTCTTGCCCTACTACCTAGGCCCCTAGCACATGGCGGAGATATCTATATGCCGCCTTTGAGGGGGTCCGCCAAAGCGGCCAAACAGCCTTTCCACGCCACTACTTGCAGGAAAAGGAGGTATGGCCGACTGCTTTCCAATGGAGGTCCACTAGATACGCCCGATATATAACATTCCGCCCAGCCCCTTCAACGTCTTGCATTCCGCTGCCCGCGGCTTCTATCGGGAAAAACACAACCACACTGCTTGTTCTTCACACAACCCATTCGCCATGACGAAAGAGACGACTGAGCATACCGTGGAGGAGCACCTTCCTTCTAAGAGTGCTGATCATGTGGAAGAAGCAGTCCTTGCCAGTTTGACCGAGGATGACGTCTGGAAGATATCCCAGCAGTCTCTGAACATGTATAGCTGGACAGGAGTTCGCATCTGCCTCATTCTGTTCGTTCAAGGCTGTAATCAAGCTGGCTACGGAATTGACTGGGCTGTCATCAGCGGCATTAACGCCTTTGATTCATGGCACGACTTCTTTGGGCTGCAAAGTTCTGGACATTCTTTAGGCCTGATCAATGCTCTGATGAATATAGGCAACGTGTGTGGTGCGCCGTTTCTCGCTCTTTCAGATGTTATTGGGCGCCGCGCTGTCAACTTCATCGGTAACATCTTCATCATCGCTGCGTCTATCATGCAGGCCACGGCACCTAACCTAAAGGTGTTCATGGCTGGCAGGTTCTTCATGGGCTTCGGATCTGCCTTGCTTTCTAGCTCGCAATATATGGGCGAGATCTCACCTGTCCATCTACGTGGTCTTCTTGTCGGTATATTTGGAGCCTGCTTCCAGATTGGCAGTTTGAGCATGACATCTGCAATGATTGGTTTCACGAAGCTAGAGGGCGACATTCAATGGCGTCTCCCTCTATACCTTAACATGGTATTCCCCGTCATCGTCTGCCTAGGCATGTTTACCCTTTGCCCCGAATCTCCACGTTATTATATCATGCGAGGCAAGCGGGATGCAGCCCGGCGAGTCATCGCAAAGTACCACACTACCAGCGGCGACCTTGACCAGCCCATCGTCAACATCGTTACCTCCCAAATGGAAGCCTCCATCGAGAACGACCGCCAAATCAAGCACCAAAAGTTCTGGGATTACTCGGTCTTCTTGACCCGCACCGTGAGGTATCGCCTTCTCGTGCTCGTGCTGTACTCCGTTTTCCAGCAATGGAATGGCGGCGGCATCATTACCTACTACGTAAGTCCTCGTTGTGACCACCTACCTCCTTCGCAGCCCTAACAGGATAACAAAATAGATGGTTCCCGCTCTCGAGACAATCGGCATCGACGGCTCAATGGAACAGCTCGGCATTCAGCTGGGCACAACGGCAACCTATTTCGTTTTCACTGCCGTTGGCGCCCTAATCATCGACCGTATCCGGCGTCGTACCATGATCTTCATCGGTCTAGCAACCATGATCCTCTTCCAGACCACAACAACCATAACATCCTGGCAATACGACGTCGGCGGCTCAAAAGCCGCCGCCGCTCTCACGATTCTGTGGATCTACCTATACCAAACCTGCAGCGCCATCTTCATCGCCACGATGCACAATCTCTACCCTATAGAAATTCTCTCCTTGCCTCTCCGCGCAAAGGGAATGGCTCTGTATGGCCTTATCCAAGGCGGAGCAGGAGCTGTGCAAACATACGGTATAAGCGTTGGCATTGGAAAGATCGGTTATAAAATCTGGGTGGTCTACATCGTGTACAACACTGTCCAGCTGGTGTTGAGTTACTTTGTGTTCCCGGAGACGAGCGGACTCTCACTTGAGGAGATTGATGCAGTATTCGAGACACCAGGGGTGGCGCCAGTGAAGATGTCGATGGATATCTACAAAGCGAAGAAGGAGATGGCGCGGGCTAATCGAGAGGATGAGGATAGGGCTTGAGCGCTGATGCTTACGTATGCGCGTGACGACATCCATGTACTTGCATCGTCTCAAATGATGGTTACGGTTGCAGGAATTCAACTCAGGAGTATAAGTCTTGACGGCTCTTTGATAATATAATCTGGATCGACTATCCCATAGTCAACCTTGCCGAACGCCCAAGTAGGTATGCTCAATTGTACCTAGACACTTCGGTATCTGCAAGAGCATGCATGCCATGGTTGTCATATTGAATTGTTAGGTACCTGAGTGTACAGAATACACCACTACCTTAGGTGTGTAGTACACAACTAGTAGTGCTAACGGTGGGTGATCAACAATATCTTAGGGAAGGAAGCTTGAGGGGCCCGGCTGAGTAACTCGGTCCCAAGAATTATGTTCTTTCCTGAGCAGGCCTCTTGGGGTGACCGGTAGATAGGATTACTGCATTTTTTAGGCTGGGCAGGAGGTTGACGCGGTCTCGAAAACTATTATCAGGCAGCCTAGTCCTTATCATGAAAAGAAGAAAGAGAAAGAGGGGGAGAGGGAGAGAAACAAGGATAATATATGCATTTTAACCTTCCTATTCACAGATCCTGTCGGATTCCTACGCATTTCTCACTAAGCTGCTCAACCTACTTAGCCACAGAGGCATCCCTCTTTCCAAAAACACGGAACCGCTTCGCGCCTCCATCCGGCACCAGCGTAAGCTTAGCATGTGTGTAGGTTTTAGCTCCAGCAACGATATCCGCACCCTCAAAGACATGCTCTGTGTCTGCCTGGCAGGGCTTGTCGCCCTGGACCAGCTCCACCCACCCCGCGTGGTCGTGGGCGGGGACCTCATCGGTCCCCACAGATCCCGCGACCAGACCGTGGACTCGCACGGCGCGGGGGAAGTTTCCGCGGAAATCTTTGGTATCGACTACAACCTTGGACACGGATCCCGGGAGGCCGAGCTTGACAATCGCCCAGTCGACGTGGCCGGGGGCGCGGGACCGGGCTGTTTCCCAGCCGTCGCCCATGTCTTTACCGCGCCCGGGGAGGAGAAGGTTGCTGCAGGGGGTGTAGTGCTGGTCCGAGGCACCGAGGGCAAGACCGCCGAGAAGGGCTGAGGAGAGTTCCTCATCGGGGAGTTCTGCCTTGTCTTGTGATGTGGATTCGAGGGTTGGGGGAATGGCGTGGCCGTATAGACGGAGTCGACCGAAGCCGCCGTCAGGATACATTAGGAGTCGGACATGGGTGTATGGTGTTGGGTTAGAGGGATTGTAGTCGTTGAGTTTCCAGGCGCGTCGTTGGGAAGGCCCGCATTCTTGGGGAGGCAGAATAGTTGTCCAGCCGCTATAGTTGGGGTCTGCGATATCGGCGTCTGATGCGCCGGGTGCGTATGTCGCTTGGAGTTCGGCCTTTTCGCCGTAGTTGCCGACGAAGAACCCTGTGTCAACCTCAACACCTTGAATAGATCCGCTGGCGACGCCGAGCTTGATCACGACCCAGTCGTAGGGGTTGGGGTTGTGACGGCGGGTTTCCCATCCATCGTACCAGGCACCTGTGTGAATGAAGACGCCGGGACGGTTGATGGGGGGAGTAGGTGTGAGAAGGTTGGAGGCAGCGGCAAAGTAGTCGTTGGAGGTAGCAAGAACCTGGCTGTTGAGGGCCGAGGAAGCGAGGTTGGTCGTGTGAGCAAAGACCCGGTCGATCTCTTCTGCAGGGACGAAGGTAATCTTGTCTGCTGCCATGGTGGGTAGGTATAGTTACTCTGGAACTGTGATAGAATGTGTGGTAGAGCTCTGTCTTGAAGACCTATTAACTTAGAGGTTGAATAACAAAAAGCAAAACACAACACTCACCAGTAGGGGCGCAAGCAAGTTTTGTATAGGCGCTCAGGCGGGGAGTTGGAGAAATGATGTTATCCACAGGCCTCCGATAAGCTGCTCGGATTACTCGATCTCATCCCCTCATCTCCCCTTCAACTTCATTCCATTCCATCCATTCCATCTCTCTCTCCTCTTTTCCATCCGTGTTCTTCATTTCATTCTCGCTTCCGACTCGTCTCTTAAGTTTCAATTACCTTATCACAACTGCATCCCCTCGCTGCTGCCTCGCTGCCCCACTACTCCCAATGCCTCTCTGCTCATCGGAGGTCTCCGATAACCGCACCCTCCCGAATAATTCGCAATTGAGGCATCTGAATATGCTTCAAAGCAATGTATCAAGGTTTCGTCTGGTTGCCAAGAACCGAGGCCAGCTGCACTGAGAGATATCGCGTGCCCGAACTTCAACATCGGGCGTTGGAAAGGATCAACACGAATGCCACTCGACACTCGCCTCGGTTACAGTGGTCACCAGGCATAGTGTTACATCGTGACGTCTACATAAAATCGATTCAAGGTTACTCGGATCTTCCTGTCTGAGTAACCATCGGGGCACCTAGCTCAAGGGACCGCAGACAACAGTGAAAAGCAGACGGGGAGGAATTGACAACAATCGAGGCACTGCATTGGTGATTATGGTAGGAGAAGCTATAAGCGAAGCAAGGAAGATTTGATGGAGGAAAGAAATTCGTCGGGGTGCTAATTCTAGATCTAAAAATTGAACGCCAGTGATGCGATGTGCGATGAAATCCCCCCCTGCGTGTGGCTTGCAGCTGCCTCAACCTCTCCGCTCTTTTCCTTCTCCGCTCCTTCCTCATCGGCTGCTCTTGGTTGCAAGCTCCTCCAACATCTTGTACCGCCATTCGTACTGTGCCAATTGCTTCTTCTCCCCTGGTGACAGGCTCTTGCCTTTGTCTGTCATATCCTTCTCCACTTGTTTCAACATTTCCCAACGCTTGATGATTCGAGCTTGGTGCTCAGAGATTGACGCAAGATTACTATCGCTCGAAGCTAAACGGCTGTCGATCGTAGAGTGGTATGATAGCTTCGCGTGGAAGAGGGCCATGTCGGATTCGTCGTATACGAGGCCGCGAGGCTCAGGGAGAGAAGCCTTGTGGGACGGTTTGGAGGGCATTTTCGGTGGGAATAGTTTAGGTACTTGAGCAACTCGGAAGGCGTCGATTTTAGGGCTCAGAGCAACGATGGGGTTTGCTCTCTGTCTTGATATGTGCCGTGGATAAGGTGGTTCTATGCGATGTCGAGGCTTGCTTGAGAGGTGACCGTTATCTCCGAAGATGGAACAGGATATGTAATGGTGAGGTATTTCAGGGAGAAGTAAATGTGTCTTCTTCTTCTCAGGCTCGAGGAAGCTCGGTTTATATCCCTTTCCATTTCTCGAGAGAGCAATCAGGGTGATACCAGGACGAGGCCCAATGCAACTGATGGCGAACCGATGCAATCGCACAGCTTCCATCCAACTTCCTCACCGTATGTGCTGGACTGCCACTCCGTTTCCGAGCCGTTTGTGCCAATTGTCGTGTGGCTACTATCTTGACCAGTCCTCTGGGTAGGGACAGCCTCGTTTGTTTTCAAACTGTGACACCATCATGACAGCTCCGGCGCAACGTTGAGTCGGTCTGGAGATTAGGGTACCCATCTCCCGCTATTTCTGGGATCTGCCGGCGAAGGGACGAGTCGGTGAGAATATATCGTCTAAGAGCGGAACAGGGTCTGGGAGGACACCTGAGAGGGTCCTTTCCGGATCTCCTTTTGCTGCGGTGTTTTGTGCAGCTTGAGCAAGGCACAAACGCACATGAGCTCTGCCGAAACATCTGACAGGCAACTGCAGACCTGCCCGAGAGCCATATCGCCATGCGATGCGTTTGTTACACACAGCGATAATCCAAGCCCGAGAAAGGCCGAGAGAGCATTGCTAACTCCTACAGTCAAAATAGACCCGACACAGGGCCGAAAAGCCCGCTTTCCAGTTCCCCGAGACACGAAATAGGGCGAAGGAAGACGACACTCGGCGACCGTTTTCCGTCCGCCGTCCGTTTCAAACGAACGTGCCCACCCAGTATCAGAACTTTCCGCGTGTGAAAACAGCCTCTTGGGGCGTGAGTGGAGGGCGCATTTTCGGGCCTCCCCCGTCTTAATTCCCCCATTCGTGGGTTTCCGAACGGCCTGCATGTAGCCGCTGGGTACGTTGTTGCATCACCGTTGCGGCAGTCAAGGTGCCACCGCCCTAGAAAATACTATTCGGATGGCAGCCATACCGAGATACTATGGGAGCGTCCCAGAAAACGCGAGGAAGTGGACGTCTGAGCCCGCAGCTAACCCAAACTCTCCGGTCCTGCGTTGTCCGTCACGCCTGTGTCCGTGGTTGGAATCATTCAACGGGTATACTTCGTTTTGTAACTCTATAGCCTACACTTAAAGGTACGTTTTGACACTGCCCTTGTCCCCGGGTTACATAGACATCCCCCCTCCTGGCCCATTTTTAAATCAGCCATGTTATCCTTCCCGGTGACCCTCCCCTTTTCTTTCCTTTTTCCCAGTATGCAGACGGACGGCATATGCGGGCGCATCCAGGGGTTTACGGCAAGAAGAGACATGATGAACCAGTGAGAGTGTCTAAAAACCGTCGATTAGAGTACCGGATCGATGCCTAAGATCTTTCCCAGGGCTACGGAACGAAACAGACAGGGTTGGAATGCAGGTGGGCTGTTTTCGTTGGAAAACGGTGGCGCGTCATCACCCCGTGATTGTGTCTAAGTACCATGCAGCCACTGCAAAGTCGATACTTGGGTACCTTTGGAGGTAGGTGTCTAGACTGGTTCACTGTATCATAGTGGCTTATTCTCATGCTAGTGTAGTTGTGTGCCATATCAGATGGAGCACTATCGAGAGGTACAGGGCTGTTAGTGTAAAGTCCTCTCATGAGGAGATATTACATGAGTTAATCATCAAATCATGCTTTTCATTCACTCGTCGTGGCGTAAGATAGGACAGATATAAGAACAGAGAGTCTCTACAACTTCATGCAATATATCAAGCACCAGGAGAGAAAGAAAGAAATGCCATTGAACAGAAGGCATGATAAAAAAAAAGACACGCATGCATGATTCGGTCAAACATCAGTGGATATCAAGAGTACAAAGAAGTAAATAAAATGAGGTGAACCAATAACCATAAAATCGACGGTCTATCCCACTACAGTCCAAATCCAAAGAAAATATACCCCACGCTATATTCAGGAAGAAAAAACAAGAGTTGGGTAGTCGTGCGCTGTAACGAAATTGTAGCAAAAGAATAGAAGCCTCACGGCTTTATTTTTTGTCCTCTTCAGGGGCTGACGGTCCCGAAGAGACTGATGAGGGCAAGGATGAGGCGATACTGCTTGATTTGCCTGACTCCGCGCTGATACTTCCTCGCCCGCGTACGGACATTCGAGTCCTTGTAAAGGTCGGCACAGGTGCGAGGTAGTTATCGAGCATATCGCTTAGAATGTTCGATCGGACAGGCTTTGGAAGATAGTTGTTCATGCCGGCTTCAAGACATTTCTCCCGGTCACCTTCGATAGCACTGGCTGTCATGGCAATGACAAGCACCTCGTTGACATTGGGGTCTGGGTCCCTTCGAATTTCACGAGTCGCGTTGTATCCGTCCAGTATAGGCATTTGCACGTCCATCAAAACCACGTGGAACGGATTTCCCTCCTGGGAACGCTTTCGGAGTGCGTCGACCGCTTGTTGTCCGTCGCTATATGCTTCGCACTGCAGGCCAAGAGAAGAGACGAACCTGACGGCGATTTTCTGATTGATGGGGTTATCCTCGGCGATACAGATCCGGATCTGGTCGCGAGGTACTATTGTCAGGTCGCGCAGCATCGGTCGAGGACTGGCTTTGTCGTCTTTGACTTTCTTCAACCAGGACATCTTGCCCGATTCGCCCTTGACTTTGTTGAAAGACAAATGGAACGTTACTGTAGTACCAGCACCAGGGGTCGAGTCGAGCCAGATTGCTCCGCCAAGGACATCTTCGATGATAGCTTTGCAGATACTCAGACCAAGCCCGCTGCCACCATATGATCTTGCGGTAGAACTATCCGCCTGCGAGAAAGGCCTGAAAAGCCGTGGTTTCTGTTCGTCGGGAATACCAATACCTGTATCCGATACTGAACATTCAAGACGAACCCGACCCTTGCCTTCTCGAGTAACCTTCGCCGAGACCGTCACGGATCCCTTCGGCGTGAACTTGTAGCTATTACTGAGGAGATTCATGAATATTTGATGTAGGCGAACCGGGTCGCCTAGCACAACAAGGTCCGGCGGAACCTGGTCTAGGTCTTCGATTGTTTCCAGTCCACGATCTCGGTGAGTGTAACGGAGCGCCCGAACAACTTCTGAGATGGTCTCTCTGATATTTAGAGGAACCGTAGAGATCTTCATCTTGCCGGCTTCGAGCTTAGAGAAATCCAGGATGTCATTGATGAGAGTGAGCAAGGTATCGGCACAGACGCGGATGGACTCAACATATTCATCCTGTTCGGGTTCCAATTTCGTTCCCTTGAGCAACTCAGAAAGGCCGATGACACCATTCATTGGCGTTCTCAAATCGTGAGAAATGTTGGCAAGAAAAATTGACTTTGCCTTTGCGGCATCCTCCTTGAGCTTCACGTTATGTTTGGCTTCTGCCTCCGCTACCTTAGCCTTCTGCTCAGCATCTCGAGCTTGAGAAAGTGCTCGTTTTTGACTCTCAACCATTGATGCGTTCGTAGCTCCAACCTTGCGAATCTCACGGAATAGCAACGCATTGGACAATGAGATTCCAATCTGGTTGCACAACAAATGAAGCACGACAAGGTTTCGCTGGGTAAAGGAGTGGGGTTTGCCCTCAACTTGGATGACTCCAAGAAGGTGATCTCCTTGCATGATAGGCAACGCAATCACAGACCTACTTAACGGGTTGCGAGTCTGATATGCTTCGCTCACATTGGCGAAACGTTCATCTCCCAGGACGTCATGAACGAGTACTTCTTCTCGAGTACGTCCAACGTAATGGGTGATCTGTTGAGCCATCTTATCTTCCATTTCCGAAAACGGCAAACCATCCACAAATGATCTTTGCCCGTTCTCGATGTCTCCAGTAGCGGTGATTGTGAAGTTGTTATCAATATTGGTTGCGATAACTGCAAAGTCGGATTGATTGCACGACTCAAGTACAATCTCAATCATCTTTGTCAAGAGTTTATCGATCTGAAGTTCAGACGACATCACTTGACTAGACTCTAAGATGCTTGATAAGTCAATAATATCTGCCAGATGTCAGTAAAGGCAGCTCAATGAGATAATTGCGACCTTACCAAGTCCAACACCAGAAATATCGAGTGAGCGCTCGCCTGTTGTAGTACCGCTTTGTTCCAACCAGCGATGTTTGCGATCTTCGTCTTGCAAAGTTTGAGAAACTCCGATATGTTCTTGTGAAACGTCCTGGTTGAGCGGCAGAAGAGAGTCGACTGTCTGACAGCCAGCATCGACGCTTCGGCATGAAGTAGCTGTTTTCAATAACCATTCATGTTTTTCGGTCAGCTGGGCAGCCTTGCCACTAGCGCTAATCGCAGCCCAGGCGGCGATAGCATCCTGCATCACAGAGCGCGCAGCTCTCTTCGCACCACGGCGGACCAAGAACTCTCCTGGAAACAGTGTTAGCGGGGAAAGGACTGGGAATCGGCATCACGGGCCAACTATACGGAAACAAAACAAAGTGTGGTCACATACCATAAAGTTCAAGCGCAAGAGCTTCTTCCACAGGGTATTGATGAACTTGACAGTGGTCTATTGCGGCCTGGAGACACAGATATGTCAATATATCGGAAGACCCTGTGAGGGAGCGGCTTACCTCAAACGCCTGAAGCGCAGACGTATGGTTATCTCGAACCTCATATATCAGCGCTTCAAGAATCATGGCCCACATGCCATAATTCGCATCGCATACATGTCGTACAAAATCGATTTCGGCCTTGTACTTCAACACCGTCTCCAGTTTGCCGTCGAGATAGCCTCTCGTAGGATTGTCATTGTGCATCGTCAAGTGCGCAAGGGCTGAATAGAAATAAACGACGTACGAAACCCGAGCTGACCACAGTCTCGATATACTCTCGGTCATCTCTGTTGCTAATTCAATAGCCTTCTCATGATGCCCATACAGATACAGAGGAATCATAGACAGAGCGCGGTAGATGTCACGGGGACGATCAGCATTGCTAGCACTCTTCTCGAGAAAGTCCATGTATTCAGCGGTGTTGTGATTTTCATCGTCGAAAACTGTATGTGCTGCTTGGTGCTGGGTTTTCCCTTGCAGGGCCCGCGCGACCTGTCTGTAATGATTGTTAGTTTTGCGCTTTTTAAAGGTCGCCGGCCGGTCTCTAAATTTCCTGGGTTTCCGGCCTGCCCTTACCTCACAGCAATGAGACTTGCACCACCACGCGTATCATGCGACCAGTCACTAATCTCCTCCGGAGTTTCGTTGCAGAATGTTTCAACCTGAACTAGATCGTGGCCAAGGAAGAGTCTGGTCATAGCCATGGCAGAAATAGTAATCAGTGTCATGTGAGGATCCCCAAGAGAGAATGACGCCTCAACAGATGCCTCAAGAGCCGGAAGTGTAGAAGCCAGCGGTCCTCGCAAATGTCCGATATAGTAATTATGGACTAGAGACCCACGGCTCCGGGTCCACGGTTCGGGACATCGCTCAATCAGGTTGACGGCCAACTCACTAAGCTTCACTCCGAGTTCTAAATCACGAAATCTGCTGAAGGCGATCATAGCAAGGTGAGAGCAGCCAATACAGATCTGAATAAAACCTCCCTTATAAAGGTGATGATTCATCATTTCAATGGCCATCCTATAAAAGGTTAAGCCATCGTCCCAAAAAGTCACTGACATCGCATCCGACATCACCGATCCAATGGTTATTGTGTTAATGTCTTTGCTAATGCAGCTCCGAGCGATTTCTTCTGAGTCGATTCGTTCAAGGTGGCCTTTGAGTTTGTTGTAGGCGGCATCGCACTCTTCGTAGGTTGTTGGCTCTCGCAGATGTACACCAAGTTCCTCTAAGCATGTAAGAAGTGAGTTCATCGAGCGAGGATGGTCGCCCAACTGGGCATAGATTTTGGCCTTTATTATCCAAGCCCGTGATTTGCAAACGGCCGTGTTGCCGTGCTGAAAGACCTTTTGGAGTAGGTCAAGCGCTTCCGTATTATGGCCTTGTGACCATGCCATCTCTGCTGCAGCGATATGGAGGCGCAGTGTTTCATCGTAATAAACGTCAATTCCATTGTCATCCCAAGGGTCATCTTGGAGGAAGAGAATGCAGTGGCGATAATACCAAAGCGCAGTTGGCCGGGCCCCTGACTGCGCGGCGGTTTGTGCTGCATCCCAGAGAATTTTCCTGTAATCAAGCCTTTCAACAACTCTAGACTTGATGATCCGATAGCCTAGGGCAACATGTCGCGCCATTGCGTAGCGGCTACGCCCATCGTGATAGTATTTCCTCATGGCTTGAGATATGATGAAATGCATCTTCTCAACATTACGTCCCTCGGTTAATGATGAAGCCGCCTGGGCCAGCCGATCATTGGCAAACCTAGTTTTGGTTGTCAGCAGATAATACAATATGAATGAAAAGTGTGTGCATACCTGAACTCATCATCAGTGCTCCCAGGGATGATAAAGTTCGATTGTACGGCAAGTTGCAACCCGCAGACGATATCTGCCTCAGACTGTCTAATAAGAATGGCATTCTGCGGACATGTAAGATCCACAGCCTCGTCATCCTCACTAGCATAGAGAAATTCGCTGGTAAGGAGCTTCTGGACCAAAGAGAACGAGAAAGGACTGCCTAAAAGGGCACCCCAAACTAGGATCGAACGCGCCGCTGGTGGGATCTCTTGTAGGCGCCTTGTGATGAATCCAATACCCAACCCTTCGCCATACCTAGGTGCCACAAACTCCGTGAAAATCCGATCGAGATCAAATTCCCAAGAGGAGTTTTGCCATGAATACCAGATACAATTTTTGCTGTAGCACGTCTCGAGCATCATGCGCACATAGAATGGGTTTCCCACACTCTTCTCTAGAATGACAGCTGCAAGGGGGGTCAACACAGGGCTTGGAGGCTGATGCATTGTGGCCGCCACAATCCCCATCACTTCTTCTTCCGAAAGTGGTCTGAGCATTACCCTGGTAACCGCAGGATTGTCTTTCTCAAAAAGCGACTTTATCGCATCGGATTCAAGCTCCGATTTCCGACTCGTGAGTATAAGAACACATGGGATCTTAGCTTTGACGATGTTCATAATTAATTCCATCGTCTCGTCATCGGCATAATGTAAATCGTCGACACACACGCAGATGAGTTTGAATTGGGAGAGAATTCGCAGAATCTCCAAAAATGTCTCCATTAGTCTCATGTTTGTCGAAGCTGCATTAGTGAGAAAGAAGTCCACAGATGTCTGGCCTTGATTGAAACGCGGAAGGGAAGTGCGCTTCGATGGCTCGCCTCTTGTGAAATCTTTAAGAATGTGCTGAGCGGCCGTGCACTTGGGGGAAATTTGTTTATCAGTAGTTCCTGGTGACATAAGTTGCTCGGGCAGTTCTAGGACTCGATGCAGTGTCGCCCACATCGGTCTCAAAGCGCAGCGGAGAGTATTATGATAGTCGGTCGTAACATCTCGCTCAGAGAATATTTGACGTAATAAACTAGCAAGAATCTTCGCAAATGGCTCGAATGGCACTCTTCTAGCTCGGTCCAGTCGGGCGATGCCGATGTAACCCAATTTTCGAATCGCTGGCTGAATACGGTTCAGCAAGTCGGTTTTGCCAATACCAGCAGCGCCACTGATGGCGATAACTTCACATTTTCCATGCCGACGGAATTTGTAAGAAGCTTTGTGCCTGCCTAGGGGCACAAGAGGGCTTTCTTGACTCTGCGCACTTAATACACCAGAAGAGGGAGGGGTGTCATGGTCAACATTATCCCAAACCGAGCGAGAATCGACCGGACTCTTTGCTTTGCTCGAGGTGGGCTTTGGGGTAGAAAGTGATGATTCGGTACTATGGAGTGATTCATGGGTAGAAGCCCGCCCCAAGTTAGAGGTGCCGCCATTTATATTAGCCCTATGGTTCAGGTGGAAAGAGCCCGAGTCACTTGACACTGACGCGAGATCGAAACTATCCACGCGCCCATCCGATAGTGAGGTATTGGACCCAAGCCGGCTTGAGTAATGCGTCGTGGCTTTTGAGTAAGCAGATTGCTGACGTCTAGAAACCTTTTCGACCACATTTATAACCTTCTCATACTCCCCTTGGCGACCAAACATCTTCGACGGAAGGGTAAAGAAAGACGATACATCACGCTGCGCAACTTGAAAGTCCTTCAGCGCTTCACTATCACCATCACCAAGCAACTGGCAAATCTGCGCTAGATCTCGTTTGACGGAGGATATAGTATGGTACCTCTCACTGACCGTCTTGTGGGTCATTTTCTGGATCACTGCGGAAATCGCATCAGGAATATCCATCCTTTTTGCCGAGACGGGCGGCAATTTCTTTCCTAGGACATTCTGGACGACTTCGACCGGATCTGAGCCAGTGAAAGCGGGCTTACCAACCAACATTGTCCAGAATAGAACCCCTAGGGCGTAGATATCGGTTCGACTATCGGGTTCTGTCGGCATCCTCCCCGTCTGTTCAGGTGCAATGAACTGCAACTTATTCTTGACTCCTAGTTCTCTCGATATGGAGAGCCAGCCCTCACTGAGCACGTTGTCAAAAGCCCTCGCTCCATTTCCGGTGTTTGTCAGTTTTACGGTCCCGGCCTCCCGGTTGAAGTGAAAGGCGTCGGGACGTATTTCGCCATGGACAGTTTTTAGTCCATAGTGAAGTAGCTCGAGGCAATCGCATGCGCCGATGGCAAAATCAAGAAACACCGAGAGAGAGACCTGCTCTCCGGGACTTGGGTCCACACTCTCGTAGCCCCTACCACCGGCTGCAAACCAGGCCGGTCCGAAAGCGACTAATTCACGCAACATATTCTGTCCGGGCGATTCAAAAATCGCCACCAAAAGGGGGTGTGCATCGCCAGGGTCGGAGGAGAGACGGATAAGGTCGATCGGGCGCATTGTGTGATTGCAGTCGGGGTCGGAAGTCTGCACGATTGATCTCATCATATAGAACTCGCGTTCCAGTCTCACGACGTGCGACGAGACTCGCGCTACCACCGGAATCCATATGGACTCAGGGTCTGTCCGCGACAGTGATAATTCGCTGCTAGACTCACTCAAACTGCTCCTCCAATGGTGACGAAAGGGGGGCCGTGATTCGGTGCGTGGTGAGCTGCGAGCTATGCTAGACGGTCCGGACGAAGTCGCAAGCGGAGTAAAGATATCGGGATCCAGAGCATGTCGAAGACCGAACACATGCCAGTGATTGTATGTTGAATGGAATGGTTCAATGGATTGATCCCACGAGTATCCGGGAAGTTGAGCAAGCCTTTGAAAAAGCCGCGCCGGTGGGAGGGGTAGGTCCTCACCAAGGATATGGCTATCGTCCATCTCCGCCAAATGGGTGCACAAACTATCCTCGTTAATCCAACCACCCCTCACTTATACGGCCATGGATAGGGGAGTCAAATGATGGAAGTCGGTCACAAGAAAGCGTCGAGAAAGAGGTCAAGATCGAACAAGCTGATGGGTCATCCGGACGAAAGCAGCCGCCAAGGACGGAGAGGACGGAGGGGACGGAGGGAGGAGAGAGGTTTGCCCGTGCGAGGAACCAAAAAACGGCCCACGTTTCAGTCTGCAGGAGATCCGCATGATTAGCTTCGATACATGAGGCCACACACGCACAAAATGCTGGGGAGAGAAGCTACTCACCGTACCAGGGGGTAATTACGTGATGCAGACCAACAGGCAACTCTGGGTGTTCGAGGATGAGACTGCTGGAGGACAATTTTCAGCCCAAGACGAATCATTCATCTGGGCCTTTCCTCACTGAGGCTGGGCTTAGTCATCTCCGGGCTGGGCGCGGGAGATCAGCAGGCCTCCTTGTCAGAATGTCACGACTCAGGTCAGCATGAGACCAGCATGTGTAATTCATGATTCATCCATCAACAGAGGCTCAAAGATTGTACGGAGTAAGTTACAAACTCGAAGCCAGAAGCCTACCTCTGTTTGGCTAATCAGGAACCCGTTAGATAAATATATTTCCGGTACACACATAGCTTGCAAGGTATTACAGCTCGAGAGCTTAAACTCTACCATTTTCTTGAGACCAGGCACATCCTGTTATGATAATGACCAGCGGTGCTGTACGACCCAGGTACATGTAGAGTGGACAGGCTATGTATGTATAGGCTCACAACAAAAAAAGATAGGCGGTGTCCGCCCCAGGCCCACCTTTGTTTGGGCTTGTTCGGGGTTTGGAGCTCAGTTTCACTACCTCGAGACAGTAGTACTCCATGACAATTTGAACCATCAACCATGGAGAAAGTCAAACTTGGGGAACATATTCAACTCAAATGACAAGATTGCATGCTTCGAGAAGCCGTAGAAGAGTGATCGGCGGGGGGTGTCTATGGTCTAGACCCTAAGCCCCAGGCTAGACGAACCGCTATCAGAGCAATAATAATGTCAAGGATATTTTCATATTCAACTGAAGCAAGTGTCTGCGGTTGGGAGATCTGGGAGTTCCTTGGTCCTCATAAATAAAACAAGAAGACTACAAATGAAACAAGGAAGTTGGCTCCGTAGGATGGAAGATAGACTCAACTCGGATAATATTGCGATCTCGGAATCAAGGAACAAGATATATCTCGGTAGGTTCATTGGACGGCAACTCGAGGCATGTCCGGGGTATGACGACAAGGATCTGTTGTTTCAGGGCATTATCTGTGCAAGGAGGCTCTTTAAAGCTTCATAACCTTGGAACTTGGGAGGCTGGACCCCGGAAGATACAGAACTCTGCCATCTGCCCTCTGCACGGCGCCTGTTGTTGTGCTGGCTGACCATGGTATGCTACTATGCTCCCTGCTCCGTGGTGGGGATTCGGGATTTAAATGCTTCAGACTAACCAGTCCGATACACTACTAGTCGAGCCGAATATCGTCACGGTCGTCGACATTGGACAGTCGTGAGATCTGTACTTGAATGTCCTTGCTAGGGAGATAGAATGGTTGGTAACCAGAACAATCATTATCTTTCATTTACGCGAGAAAAAAACTCGAGGACTGCTTGTGTTCAGACCATGACCAGCACGTGGGATCAGGCCGTTCGGGGTTAATGATAAGTACATATTTGCACTGATGCAGCCCTGCCAGTGCAAATCCGCAAGATGACAGAATTCAGGATCATTTATGAGGCAGATGCCAAGACACTACGTCATGGCTTTCATCATCTTCCACCTCACCCTAAACTTGGTTATTTTTGGTCGCTGGAACCACCCTTTTAAAGTCAGAGAATTGGAGCAATGGCAAGAGAACAGGTGAAAGTTACAGTAATCAGTTGTGCTTAGCTCTAAGATCACTGAAAGACGTGTGTATAACTCCACTGATGGTTGTAGAAAAGTAAAAGAAACCACTTCAAGCCACTCCTGATTCTTATCCACTCTTGGGAGGTTCCCACAAGAGGTCTGAAGATCACTCATCTTCACCCTCTCTCTGACGCTTTTAAGAAAAACAAACCTCTTTTCCCCGTAAACAGTGACTCGAAGCTTCTAATCGCAGAAATTCCAAAGTGCTGAGGTCAGTGGCAGGAGGTTGCGCGGACTATCCTACTTCCCTTCCGATCCTTAACCATCTGGGGGCTCTTCTTCTGGACTTCCCATCCTCTCAGCTACACCGAGTACAAATCCGCATTGTGTCGAGCCTCAAGCCTCATTCCAGCCTTGATTTGATCAAGTATTCTTCAGCTCTCCACCTGTGCCTCCGGTGTTCTCCTCGACGCAGAACGTTACCACTACCTACTCCGTACCTAAGAAGGAGGTTCCAACTGTTCAAGGGCAGGGCTACGTCATAGGCCTGGAGAAGAACGGGCCCCATTTTCCATTTATTCCATCTTTCCAATTTCCCTCTAATCCCTTTCCCTCCAGGATTCCCTTCACAGCAATCGCTGTCGATCAGGATCACGGTTTCCATTCGTCTCAATCAACCGTCCACCACTCATCGTTTGTGGTCCTCCCATATCGTTCTTCTCGGGGAGGAAGAAGAAAAAAAATTAAAATAAAGGTTCAAACTTCAAAGGTTAGTTAGTGTGAGGATTCTCAAGACTCCATCCATTATTGCTCCATACACCGCTCTACTTTTAGTGGTCACCTGTTCTTGCCCTTTCTTCCGTTTCTCTGTTACCACCTGCCTGCCGCCGCATATCTCATTCTTCTCCCCTGATGCCTCTCTCTTCTTTTTGCCTTTCTTTTTGATTTATACATACTTCCTTTACTTCTTCTTTTTCTTCTTCTTCCCATTCCCTCGTCCTTTCTGACTTATAGACAGGTAGTTCAACTATATTTTTGTGCTCTTTATTTCGCACCCAGTTGTCCGCCCCTTAAGTCTCCTCACCCCTCCTCTTTCGGTGCCCTATATAT